>NC_056744.1:479034514-479199514 GCF_019279795.1 Protopterus annectens
GTGTATATCTACACACACACACACACACACACACATACACACACACACACACAACATATAAAAGTGTATATACACACTTCTATTTTACTGCATCACTTACCCATTACAGTAACAGACTTTAAATTGACTACAAATTGTTTTAATTACCCTGCTTATTATATACACCAACTCTGAGATTATACAACAGTGAGAAAAGGGCAAAATCCCACTCCCTCTTGTCTAGTGATCTGCCATCTAGGGGATGTGTGCTTTAAAATGACTTTGTGTGTGTAAAACTTGCATATTTTTATTAAAAATTAAAGGCTTGGATGTTTTTCAGGTTGTCATTTAAAGTATTACCTGAAAACTTTAAAATTCATGTCAGGCTGTTTACTGACTACTCAAGACTCTGCTTCCCACTTATCAGGCACATTTTCTGGCTACAACATGTATCAGCTCTGGTTTCTTCAGTTCTTTCCTCATCCTGTCCACAAGAGGAAAGTTTTATATGAGTTTTCAATTTTCAAGCTGAATGTGAAGAAAATGAAAACACTGTCATCTGTGTTAGCATGTCTGGCAGGAGATTTGTGTATATTCTGTATTAACTTGTATGGTATTCCAGCCTGTCTACTTGTGAACATGTATTCTGGATTAATGTGTATGGTATGCCAGCCTGTCTACTTGTGAACATGTAAATATGTTTTAAAATGTTGAGTATGTCTCTGTTTATACAGAATTTGTCAGTGGTTTTATGCATTTCTAATTGCACATGTTTGAGTGGGACATTCTAAAGTATTGTGGAGAATCACCTGAACAGTGAGTGATGTCATTAGAATGTTCCTGGTTGCTAAGTGATTATTTAAACAGCTGACTGACAGAAAAAAAACTTTTTCAAACAGCTGACTGTTATTTTTAAACTAAGACTGTAGAGACTGCAGTTTTGTCATGTGCAGCAATTTGTGAAGAGCAGCAGTGCTGTGCAGTGATACCCATGAAAGAGAACTCAGCAAAACAAACCGTAAGCCTGCCTTTTGCCTTGCTGTTATGTGTTAGATTAGATAAGGGAAAGTATACTTTAGTTAAATTAGGAAAGCTTAGTTATTAAGATAGAGTTTTTCTAGAATAATGGACTCCTGTCCTACAGTTTGATTTTACATTTCTGGTAATTGAATTCAGGTGTTTATTAAAAGTTATTAATTTACATTCTTATAATCATTTTACTTATTATTAAATGTTTTTAGTACTTTACATTGTGGCAGGAAATCAGTGTTGTTTTTTTTTTTTTGAGAGATTAGAGCATGCTTATACCTGATTGATACTCCCCAGGTCCCCTCGAATGCCTGGCTGTTCTGGTCATGGCTATCATTTATTTTGATATTTAATTTTCATAATTGGACACCCCTTTAGAAAGGCATGAAGACACTCTCATTGGTGGCAGCATTACCATATTATTCTGGGGAAGGGACACAACTGCAAATCTGTGTCAGGCTTTCCCAGAAGTGTTTGGATGTGTGAGATGTAAATTTACTTTGAGTGTGAGTGTATCAGAGGTCTTAAACTGGGACACATTGCTTTGAAGTGTGTAATAGGAAAATACATTTGGGGTGGACAGAAGCATATAGTCCAGTCCCAGGAAAATAGAGTGTGTTCCTGTTGTGCTCCTAGGGGAAAATTTTAAAATATTACTAAGTGACAGTCTCATATTGGTGTCAGTAGTGAGGACTGAAGCTCCTTAGTTACTGACCTAGGATAGTAAGGGACATCCCATAATTGTTGTCAGTTCAATGGGATACAGCCAGACTTTACATTTATTGGTGCCAGCAGGGTGGGATTTTTAATTGGATCCCAGTAGCCTGTGGGTAATTATTAAGGTGTGCACTCTTGACAGCCACAAGGTAAACATTCAGAATTTCATTCCACCACAGTTTTATTTATTTATTTTTAATTAGATAGACAGGGATAGCAGGCAAGGATGTCAGCAGAAGATTTTAGCAAACTGACAAAGATCCATCTGGCTAAGGAGTGTGAAGCCAGAGGATTGGTGCGTGACAACCTGATCAAGGAAGCAATTATTTTAGTTGCAGCCAGAGCTCAGACCAGCCATTCAGAGGACATCCAGTTTGGTGTTGGTGATGTGTAGTCTGCCAGGACAGGACAGTCCACCTTTTCTTCAGATAACCTGAGAATCCATCAGGAGACAGAGAGACTGTGTTCCTGGAGGCCATATGTCTTGAACTGGAATCAGCAGAGAGACTGTGCCTGGAGACCCAACATTTGAAGACTGAAGAGAGATTGCACCTGCAGACCCATTGTCTGGAAGCTGAGGAGAAACAGCATTGATATGAACAGGAGGCTGATGAGAAATGGTATCAACATGAACTGGAGGCCAAACAACTTGAACTGGAATCGGCAGAGAGACTGAGGCCTTTAGAAGCCAAGGACAAGAAGAGACAGCTCCAGTGTGAAATGGAATTTCAAATGCTTCAAGAGGGTCTTGGAGGTAATTGGGAAGGGAATAACTGGACCCCAGAAGCTGTATAGATCTATATTTTTTTCCCCAGTACAGGGATGGGAATGATGTTGATAATTTGATTCATGTCTTTGAAAGGGTATGTTGATAATATGATGTTGACATTGAGCTCTCGGTTTGGCTCCTGACTCCCTTACTCCATGGCAAAGCTGTTCAGGCTGTAGCAAAGTTAAATGATATATATTGTTTGAATTATGATAATATGAAATGTTGCTTGCTTGACTGTTTTAATGTAACACCTGAAACTTAGAAAAAGAAGTTTTGTGAACACAGACACAAGGAAGATGAAAATGTACGTGATTATATTGCTGACTTAAGTACTTACTTTCACAGATGGGTGAGTGGGTGTCAGGTCACCACTTTTGAGGGACTGGCAGACCTTTTGGTGAGGGAATAAGCCTTCAGTACTTTGACTGATGACATGAGAGTCTGGTTGGCAGACCATGAGTGCAATTCTACAAAGGAGTTTGGGAGAAAAGGGGAACTCTACTTGGCAAGCAGAGCACCACTGCATAGAAAGGGATACCCAGTGCTGTACATGGACATAAGGGAACCCATGGGACAGTCTAAATGACTCCAACAGAGTAAACCATTAACAGAGGAACTACTAATCCAAGTGCACAGTTAGGAATTAGATGTTTCAAGTAACCAGAGGGGACACATCGCAGCCAAATGTCCATTGAGGCAAGGTGAGAAACAAAAGGTGAGGGAACCAGCAAGTGGTGATGACAAACTGTCAGTGGTAAGTTGTGTAGAAAAAACTGAGGTGCCATATTATCACCAGAATTTATATCTAGTCTTTGTAGATGATACACAGGTAACTGCTAACAGGGAGACAGCTTCTGATAATAACCATTGTGAAGCCTGCAGTGGTTAAAGAAGAGCAGTACTTACTGGGGCAAGGGAGGGACCCCATTCCAAATACCTTTGGCTTCGGTTCATCTTCACTGGGAGGGTGGAAAAGGAAGCAAGCAAGCAAGTAGTTGTGTTTGAGGATATTCCTACAGATGTCCTGAAGGGAAATGATTGTGATGATGCAGTGCCCTGTGTGCATGCAGTGACACAGAGTCAGGCTGGGAGACAGGCATATAGGTCCGGTAGTCTGGGAGATAACCAGACAGATCTCATATTAGAAGGTGGGACTAGTGTGGTAGCTGTTTCAGAGAAGGAGCTATCCTGTAGCAGTAAGTCTGAAAGTGAGCCACAACTGCTGGGAGGTACTGATGTTCCTTTGGACAGGGTAACTGCAAGGATGGATGGGAGTGATGATACTCAGATTTTCAGTGGTGCTTTTGGAAGATACTAGGCTTCCTGTGGAAGGGAAGCTTGGGAGGGTCTCAGATGTATATTTGAGACAGGCTTAACTTACAGACCCTACAGTACAAAGCTTAAGAAAGATGGCTAAGGAAGCACCTGAGGTTCATGGAAGAGGGGAGTCTATATATGGGAGCATGGGTTTGTTGTATAAAGAGTGGACTTCTAAAGGAAGGCTGGAAGGTGAGTATGCCAGTTGGTAGAGCCTAGCACCTACCATCTGCCACTTCTAGCCATAGTCCCTGATATTTCTTGGGAAGGGGAGGGGATGTTGAGGCAGAGAAGGAAGGCTTTTCCTATAGAAAGTGGGCTCCCAAAGGGGGGTGGAAGGTGAGATAGTGTGGCAGCTGGTAGTGCTCAGAGCCTACCATCTGCCACTTCTAGCTAAAGTCCCTAATATTCCTTTTGCATGTGATATTGATGTAGAAAAGGTGGTAAATGCTTTGCTAGAAATTTTCAACAGAGTAGTTTTTCCACGGGAAATACTGACTGACCAAGGTGCAAACTTCATGTCAGGCCTGCTGACTTTTCTGTGGAAATGTTGTGGGGTGAAACATCTAAAAATCACCCCTACCATTCCCAGATTAATGGTGTTGTGGAGAGGTTAAACTCTACATTGAATACTATGCTAAGGACATTTGCAGACAAACATGTGAGGGAGCTCTTGGGTAGATTAAGGCAGGATTAACCATTAAGTGTCAAGGTGGTATGGCAGAGGCCACTTACTTAGGAGACAGCGTGGGAAGTGGTGAAATTAGGCCAGAACCTGTCAAAGTGGAAGCTATTTAAGCATTGTCGGTTCCTGCTATTAAGAAACACATGAGATCATTTCCAGGGACAGCGGGGTACTATAGAAAATTTGTGCCCAATTAGAGTAGTATAGCTGCACCCTTTATGGACCTAACTAGGAAGAATAAACCAGACAAGGTAGTGTGGACCACAGATTGTGAACAGGCATTCCAAAAACTAAAATAAATTTTGGGAGGACCCCTTGTGTTAGCCAGCCCATATTCCAATAAAGAATCTATTGTACAGGTAGATGCTTCAAATTATGGGATGGGGGCTGTACTCAGCCAAGTTTCAAAAGAAGAAGAAGAGCACCCAGTGGTTTATCTGAGCCATAAACTCCAACATAGAGAAGAGTATTATGCAGCTGGAACAAGAGTGTTTAGCCATAGTGTGGACATTGCAAAAGCTGTAGCTCTGTCTTTATGGGAGAAGATTCACTGTACTCACAGATCATAAACCTGTAAAATGGCTTAATAGCGTCAGTAAGCAAAATGCCAGATTACTGAGGTGGAATTTAGGATTGCAAGCATATGATATGACCATATTACATCACATTGGGGTTAATAATGCCAATGCAGATGGATTGTCCAGGAGAGGAGTGGATTAATATTTCCAGGTAGATCCAGTTTTCTCAAGTGTCAGTTTTCAAGGATCACTTGAAAATCATTCTTGAGTCACAGGTGGGTGGGGGAGAAATGTGAAGAAAATTAAAACATTATCATATGTATTAGCATGGCTGGCAGGTGATTTGTATATATTCTGGATTCATTTGTATGCTATGCATTTCTCCTTGTGAAAAAGTAAATAAGTTTTAAAATGTTCGTACAGAATGTTTAGAGAATCTGTCAGTGTTTTGATGCATTTCTAATTGCACATGTTTGAGAGGGACATTCTAAAGTACTGTGGAGAAACAACTGAATGGTGAGTGATGTCATTAGAATTTTCCAGGTTGCTAAGTGGTTATTTAAACAACAGATCGACAGAAAATTATTTTTTAAAATAAGACAGTTAAGACTGCAGTTTTGCCAAGTGCCGCAGTTTGTGAAGAGCAGCAGTCAATTACAGTGCTGTGCAGTGATATCCATGAAAGAGAACTCAGCAAAAAAACTATAAGCCTGCCTTTTGCCTTGTTGTTATGTGTTAGATTAGATCAGGGACAGTATTCTTTAGTTAGGTTAGGAAAGCTTAGTTATTAAGGTATAGTTTTTCTAGAATAATGGACTCCTATCCTTTAGTCTGATTTACATTTCTGATGATTGAATTCTGGTGTTTATTGAAACCTATTGATTTACATTCTTGTAATCATTTTACTTATTATTAAATGTTTTTTTTTGTTACTTTACACTGTGGCAGGAAATCAGTGTTTTTCTTGAGAGATTAGAGTGCTTATACCTGTTTGATACTCCCCAGGTCCCCTTGAAGGTCTGGCTGTTCTGGTCATAGCTATAATTTATTTTGATATTTAATTTTCATAACTGGACACCCCTTTAGAAAGGACACTAATTGGTGGAAGCATTACCATATTATTCTGGGGAAGGGACACAGTTGGAAATCTATGTTAGGTTTTCACAGAAGTGTTTGGATGTGTGAGATTTAAATTTACTTTGAGTGTGAGTGTATCAGAGGTCTTAAACTGGGACACATTGCTTTGAAGTGTGTAATAGGAAAATACATTTGGGGTGGACAAAGCTATATAGTCCAGTCCCAGAAAAACAAAGCATGTTCCTGTTGTGTTCTTAGGGGAAAATTATGAGGTATTATTTGTGTGTAAGTGGCAGTCTCATATTGGAGCCAATAGTGAGGACTGAAGCTACTTAGTTACTGACCTAGGATAGTAAGGGACATCATTTAATTGTTGGCAGTCTGGTGGGATATAGTAGGACTTCACACTGACTTCCTCAGTGCCTCTGCCAATGACGAATGACTCTACTGTGGCCAATTCAGGTACTTGGACTGCTCATCAGTTTCTGTCAATCCAACTGGCATTATTCTTCATGAAGCTGCTAAGGAGTGGGAGAAAGGCAGGCCATCTGTGGTTGTTTGGCTTGCCAACTTCAGGTAAGGGGGAACCACCCTTGTTGGTCTTTGAGGAGGGATCAGATGATGCTCTACTGCAAATCCACTCTAAGCAGACTGATTCCAGGGAATAGATCCATGTCTGGATCTGTCTTTTTCTGGGGGCAGGAATCTTCCAGGAGACAAATACAGAAAGTTAGGCATATGTCTTTTCTTGCTTCACATGGATGAACAAGAAAGATTGGATGTGTTTTGCTATGGACTTATTTCAAGTCTTTCATTCTTTAAATTTTTATTATTTATTTATTTTATTTATTTAACATTTGTTGACCGGGAATGTCCGACTAGGTTCCACCGGAGCCTGTTTTCAGCGGAGGCCCGGGGAGAAACGCTCTAGATGCATGTCTTTGGAATGTGGGAGGAAACCGGAGTACCCAGAGGAAACCCACACGAACACAGGGAGAACATGCAAACTCCACACAGAAGGCACCCCAGCCGAGAATTGAACCGGAGTGCCTCTTGCTGTGAGGCGACAACGTTAACCGCTGCACCACTGTGCCACCCAATTTCTGATTCTGATTTCTCTCAGAATTTTAAAAGAAAATGATTTCCTCCATCTTTTAGACATGGATTCCTAGTCAGAAGTACTGGAATGAGAAATGAATTTTATTTCTCCATTGCCTGTGCCACAGGAAGGGGAATCTGATTCTTTAGAAAGTTTTCATCAGATTCTATACTTGAAGAGTTATCTTTTCTTTAAACTGTAGACAGAATGAAAGATTTTTTTCATTGGGAACAGAAACAAATTCCATAATACCATCAAAAGTATTCTGACATATTACAGCTGGCTTTTCCTCAGCCTGCAGCTCTTGTTCACGTCTAACCAGCATTTGAAGAGATATTTTTTTGGAAGTCTGCATTATGTCTGATAGTTGACCTCTTGTCTCAAAAAAGTCTAATAAATTATATAAGGTTCCTCAGAACCACAAATGTCCATTTTCAAATCCCAAGTCAGACCCTGCTGTTATTTGCTTGGAAAACAAACATCTTGCTAATGCTAACCTTAGTCCTTCTGACAAAGATGGGAAAACGTTTAATAGATTTGGGAGGAAAGTATTTTTTTCATCTACTTTAGCCTTCAGAGTTCTGAATTGTTAGTCAGGTGTCAAAATTCCTTCTTGCTTTATTTGACTTATTTATTCAGAGCTTCCCTGTTCCTTGCTTGGACACCTGTGACTACAAGACCTTGGATTGCATCTAAAGCAATCTGTGGACCTACAAAGCTGATATAAGTGTTTTGCTCTGTCTCAGTGCTATTTAACAGTGATCTGCTGCATTTATTGATTTGTTTGAATTTATCATGGTTTTCAGCCTGCATTTGTTAAAGAAATCTGTTTGTTACTGTAATGCTTTTAGGTCATTTTAACAGTATTTTGATATTTCCTAACCTCCTCTGATACTGCAAAAGCTGTTCTGAGTTTTCCAAAGTTCTCCTGAGTTTGCCAAAATATTTCTAAGTTTTGTAAAGTTTTTGTGTTTGTAGACATTTTCTTATGTTTGTGCATATTTTTTTCTGTACTTGAGAACATTTCTCAGGGTTTGTGAACTTGTTTCCAATGATTCCTGATATTGCAGGAGTTCTTCCTTTTGTTATAAAGCATTTGATGTGATGTTGTCCTATCTTGCCTTCATTCTGTACTGGTTGGGTTTGGAACTGATCCTCGGTTCCGACTCGGCCTTATACAAAAGCTTGAGGTCTTTTACTAGCTCATGGCTGATACCCTATCCTGTGATGCTCCAGGAAACTCCCCAGATCTCGTTTGTTGCTAAAACAAGATTGAGTGCTTCATTCTGACTCTGGCTAAGTGAAATCTTTCTAATTGTTTATAGTGTTAATACTGCTATTTTTTATCTTTTTGGAGTTAGTTAGTTACCCTTTTAGCAGTTTTGCTGTGCTCGCTGCCTTTGTTTTTTGATTGTTGGCCATTGTTTATTCTCAAGGCCTTTCCTACCCTATCCCGGCTTAAGTCCGTTTTCTAGCTTGGCCCGTTTAAATTAGAGGGCTTTTCCCTTAGGGTGTGTGTTTGAAACGTTTGTTAGAGGGCTGTTTAAATTTAGTTGGTTTGTCTTTAGTTAAGCTAGCTCATTTAAGTTAGAGGGCTGCTTGGCCATGTTTAAATTTCCCTTAGTGTTTGTGTTAGAGATAATTCTTGTCAAGCTTGTTTGTTAGAGAGCTGTTTTATTTTTAGTTGGCTTTGTCTTTAATTAAGCTAGCTCATTTAAGTTAAAGGGCTGCTTGGCATGTTTAAATTACAGAGCTTTTCCCTTAGTGTGTCCGTGTGTGTGTTTAAAAAAAATATACACACACAAACACAGATATATATATATATATATATATATATATATATATATATATATATATATATATATATATATATATATATATATATATATATATATATATATATATATCGTGTTTAATTATTTAGCCTTTATTTGTAGTTTAATTATTTAGCCTTTATTTGTAGTGCCTAGTAATTGTAGTGCTGTTTTTCTTCTGCTGTGCCGATTTCTTCTGCTAGCTTGTTTTTGCAGACCATAAAGATGTCAAAACAGCCCAAAGATATTAAACCCTCAGGGTTTAAGAAATGTACAAAATGCAGCCAGAAAATGTCCATGACTGACAGTCATACTGTGTGTGTGTACTGCCTTGGAGCAATACACCTTCAAGAATCCTGTGCCATTTGCCATTCTTTTAGCCACAAGGTTCTTCTTGAAAGGAAGAATAAGTTGATCCTTAGGGGGTTATTGAAAACTCCCTTTTCAGAAGCTATAGGAGAAGGTTAGAGTCCTTCCAAACAGACCCCTTCTCCATCTTCTAAATCTGAAAGGTCTGGTAAAAGCTCTTCTTCATCAGAGGCTCAGTCTGAGCTGAATAAAAAGTTTTCAAAGATTTCTTCATCAGACCCGAAGGCTGTCGGGCCTGAGAAGCCTTCCATCTTGGCTCCTTCAGTGTTGGAATCATTGGTGTTTCAAGTTTGGAGCCGTTCCCCAGAACTGGAACCGATTTCTCCAACATTGACGTCTCCTGTTTTACAAGCTTCCAGATCTCCTGCCCCCTCCACTTGATCCTTTCAGATGATGATGTACATCACATGGTGCGGAGACCTTTGAGGACACCGGCAATTGCAAAACTTTTGTCAGATCCAACTCAGAGGGTTTTGGATCCAACCCAGCCTACCCTGTTACCTTCCATTCCTCCTCTGATCTGATCCTGGACTTTGGAGCCGGAATGTCTGGAACTGGTTGTAGTGGAACTGTCAGAACTGAGACCTATTCTAGGATCTTCAGTTCCAACTATCACTCCGACATCCTCGGTTCCATCTGAATTTGAGGAGTCTAGGAGACGATGCTCTCCAGCTGGGTCCGGGGAGGAAAGTCAGTTTGGACAATTGTTGGATCTGAACTTGCCTCTCAGGGCTTCGGCGCAGGTGAGCTTGGCTCCTCCTGGAGATGAGGCCAAAGGAAGAGGAACCAGATTTGATGAAGCCAGTAAGGGGCGACAAGTATCAATGTCCTTCCAAAGCCGCTGGCTTTCTGAAGAACTTTGGGTATCAACAGGAAGGGAGGGAAGGCATAGAGGAGACCCGAGGGCCAATCGTGTACAAGTGCATCCCTTGGTGATTCCCCCGGAGGGGGGTGTAGGGCAAGATAGCTGCTGCATTTGGCATTCATGGATGTGGCAAAATGATTGCAGCAAGGCTGGCCCCATTTGCGGAAAATCATTTCCGCTATCTCTTGTTTTAGGGACCACTCGTGAGGCATCAGAATCACCCTGCTGAGTTTGTCCGCTATAAAGTTGGATTTCCCCAGGATATGCATTGCTATTAGAAAGCACTGGGAGGAGATTCACCCACTGCCATACTCTCAGGGTCTCCTGACAAAGGGGGTAAGACCTGGTTCCTCCTTGTTTAATGTACCACACAACTGGCATGTTGTCTGTTTGTATTGCAATAGCTCCTAATGGAAGACAGTCTTGGAATGCTTGCAATGCTAAAAGCACCGCTCTCATCTCTAGGACATTGATATGCAAATGGGCCGCATGATCTACCTAAAGTATGTTCACAATCTAACTTAAACCAATCCAGAGACTTACCAGTTTTCTTTCTCAACTATGGCAATAAGGCAGAATATATGCTACATCAACTAGATGTACATAGACAATTGCATTTCTACTTGCATAGAATGAAGCACTTTAGAAAGACTGACCAATTATTTGTGTCCTTTTCAGACTACAAAAAAGGTGCTCCAGTTACTAAGGTCACACTTTCCAGATGGCTATCAGATTGTATTACATTTACCTACAGATTGCAGAACAAAGAACTTCTTGACAAAGGAAAAGGTCATTCTACAAGAGCTATATCAACCTCTTCCACCTTTTGGGTGAAACTGCCAATTGATACCATTTGTGCTGCGGCAACATGGGTAAGACCTCATACCTTTATTATTCATTACAAAGTTGATTTGGCCTCCAGGGACAGGGCCTCTTTTAGGTCCACTGTTCTGAAGAATATTCTCCCTTAAGCCACCCAAGAAAAATGGTGCTAGTGACACTGTCCCAACCAGTACAGAATGAAGGTGAGATAGGACAACATCACATAAAGAAGTTATGTACTCACCATAACATTCCATGTTAGTTGTTCATCTTGCCTTCATTCTTACATCCCACCCTCATTCCCCAAGCCATTAGCTCCTGGAGGACTGAGCAGATTCAATTGGTAACTAATGTTCTCTGACCCTCTCATAGCTCATAGCAAGATAGTAATTATTTTATATGTACCTGTTATTATACCAGTAAACAAGATCTGGGGAGTTTCCTAGAGCATCTTGGGAAAGGGTATCAGCCACAAGCTAGTAGAAGACCTCGAGCTTTTGTATAAGGCTGAGTCAGAACCAAGGATTGGCAAGCAGTACAGAATGAAGGTGATATTGACAACACACGTGGAACATTATGGTGAGTACATAACTTATTTTTACTACGCTTGAGCTCAAAACCAGTTTGTTTAACATTAAGAGACATTAAGAGGGTTTTATTCTTCACTTTGGTGGGAGCAGAGGGCTGATTTAACCTGTCCAAGTTGAGAACTATTGGTGGAAGTATTTCTGTGTGCTTATTTGATTGGCTTGAGGGCTTAATTACGTAAACGTCTTTCATCCTGCTGATATAAAAGCCTTGCATTTGCGTGATGAGCAAACGCGGCTACCCATGCCTTGTATATATGCAGACATTTCCAGTTTAAAAATCCTTTATAGGAAACACTGTTCATAGCTGTTTGAAGAGCTGATAGTTTGTGCAGAGGATAGCACCATTGAAGGTCATCTTATAGTATACAACTAAACACTCTGACTTAGAGCTTTAAGTGACTCTCCCCTTCTCCTTCTCATATACTGAGGATCTGGTATAATGGATAGGTGCTTCCCTGTCATCTCTGTTTGTGGTCTGGTGGATATGGGCATCCTGAGGCAGTATAGTAATTGCCTCATGTCCATTGACAACCATTTAATTTTATAACAGACAAATACAGTGTGTGAGAGATGTAGATACACAATGTCATTGGAGGCAAATCTCTCACATACACAAATGAAAAATGCAAACCAGGTTGTCAGTGTTTTACCCAAAACACTCAGTACCAACATTAAGAAACAAACAAATAGACTCACATATGTGGAAGTACTCACATGTAATTTACTCAAACATCTAGGTCCTCCTAAAAGCATCTCTTAGTGGCCCAATCACACTCAAAAAAGACAGCGCCTCACACAACACATACCTCTGAAAATCATAGTAGCCCCACTTCCAAGCTCATAAGGCAACACACCACACAACCAAATGTTCTAGTTCTTGGGGATTCCATTGTAAGGCATACTGATGCCCCACTTACCAGGCTAAGCAAGGAGAAAATCACAGTGAGCTGTCAGCCTGGAGCCGGGATCTGCCAGATCACGCATGGCAATTAGGTCTTTACACCACAAGTACCTGTGTGACACAGTCATAGTCCTTTTGGGCGTAAATGACATAAGATGTACCTTACTGGACTATATGAAGAGAGACATGATGAAGCTCTCTGAATATGTGTCCCAGGCAGGCATGAACCTAGCCTTGAGTAGCATCCTACCTTCACCAATGATGATGCCACAGTACCAGCAAAAACTGATTGACTTCAACAATTGGCTTAGTTTGTGGTGTCATAACAAGGTGATCCAATAACTGTCATCCTGGAGAGACATGATGGACAAAGCATAATGCTTTGACAGAGATGGTTTGCACATGTCACCACTTGGCTTCCGGATACTAGCAAAAACTTTATCCACATAGTGCCTTTTTTCAGGCCATGCAAAGTTGTTAAACTCTTCAACATAAGAAAAATCACTACCACTAAAGGTACTGCTGCTCAATGCTAGAAGTTTAAATAAAACAAAATGCGCTCCCTGGAAGGACTCCTCACCCTGGAGAATGCAGACATATGTACAGTAACGGAAACATGGTTCAGATCCATGGAGAGCACCTCAGCTATCAAAGGCCACAGTGCATTTCATACATTTCAGTTCCCTCAGATCAGGATAAAACAATGGGAGGGCAGAGTCTCAGTGTTCATAAAGGACAATATAGTGTTAGACTGGTCCAACACCATGACTTGCTTGAGCTGCTCCATGACCAACTAACCATAGATGTGACCCTATTATATCCTTGCTAGCTACAGATCCCCTAACATGAATCTGGAAAACCATACCTAAAACCTAAACCTACTGGAATCTCTTAATATTCAGCCTAACACCATACTTATGGGTGCTTTCAACTACCCCACCATAAACTAGGAAACTTATATGACTCATAATTCACTTGCTTAGAGGTTTCTGGACTTTGTCAAAGCAAATCACCTGGAGCAATTAGTTATCTCCCCAACCAGAGGTACAAATATCCTAGACCTGTTACTCACAAATATGGCAGGGATGCTACTCCCTCCCATTCATTAACTCCTCCTGGGTAAGATCAGATTAAAAAATGATCTCCTTTAGTATTAAAACTAACCTAAATGATATTCAAATTTAAACGAAACTCAAAGAAAGAAATTTGTTTCTTGCTACAATAAAATAGCTAAATGTGCCACCAGTCTCCCTCATAAGACCCAACATTGTCATATATTAAAGCAATTAAACTGGCTTGAACTACACAACTACCTAACATTTTCTTCTTTATATTTTGGCTGCTCCCATTAGGGGTTGCCACCGCGGATTATGTGTTTCCATTTCTTCCTGTCCTCTGCATCTTGCTTTGTCATACTAGCCACCTGCATGTCCTCTCTCACCACATCCATAAACCTTATCTTAGGCCTTCCTCTTTTTCTCTTACCTGGCAGCTCTATCCTTAGCATCCTTCTCCCAATATACCCAGCATTCCTCCTCAGCACAAGTCCAAACAAACGCAATTTTGCCTCTCTGGCTTTGTCTCCAAACCGTCCAACCTGAGCTGACCCTCTAATATATTAATTTCTAATCTTGTCCATCCTTGTCACACCCAATGCAAATCTTATCATCTTTAACTCTGCCACCTCCATCTCTGACTCCTATCGTTTTGTCAGTGTCACCATCTCCAACCCATATATCATAGCTGGTCTCACTGCCATCTTGTAGACCTTCTCTTTCACTTTTATTGGTAGCCATCTGTCACAAATCACTCCAGACATACTTTTCCACCCACTCCACACTGCCTGCACTCTCTTCTTCCCCTCTTTTCCACACACATCATTACTCTGAACTGTTGATCTCAAGTATTTAAACTCATCCACCTTCACCAACTCTACTCCCTGCATCCTCACCATTCCTCTGTCCACTTCTCATTTATACATATGTATTCTTTGTCCTGTTGACCTTCATTCCTCACCTCTCTAGAGCATACCTCCACCTATTCCCTACTCTCATTACAAATCACAATGTCATCTGCAAACATCATAGTTCACAGGGACTCCTGTCTGATCTCGTCTGTCAACCTGTCCATCACCACTGCAAATAAGAAAGGGCTCAGAGCTGATCCTTGATGTAATCTCACCTCCTCCTTGAATGCATCCGTCACTCCTACTGCAGACCTCACTACTGTCACACTGCTCTTGCAAATATCCTGTACCACTCTTACATACTTCTTTGCCACTCCTAACCACAACTCCTCTCTAGGCACCCTGTTATATGCTTTCTCTAAGTCCACAAAGACAAAATTCAGTTCCTTCTGAACTTCTCCATACTTCTCCATCAACACCATCAGGGCAAACATCGCGTCTGTTCCTAATATATTCACAACTAACTACAGCAGACAAACTCATTCATCATCTAGAAAAATGCCCTGCACTACATAGCTTATTACTGACCGACTGTCCAGAAAGGAACCTCCGCAATAGTACCAAATTCTTATTATTTAAAAATAAGTCAAATAATGTTGCAGGAGACTCCCTCTACTCCCAATACATTGGTAAACTATGGAATAGGATCCACACATAAATAAAACTCTCTGAAAAACTCAATAGTTTTAATCCACATCCTCTTACCCAATCCTGAACCTGCACATGCTCATTACAAGGCTGAGACTTTGTGTTCAACATACGATACTCTCCAAATACTCTCCTTAAACAGAATACTCTCAACTTCTCACTGAAATGACAAAACAATTTTTATACATAACTGCTGCCTGTACAATCCACTGAGTTGCACGTGGACTTTCTCTTTAGTACCTTTCACCTCTGTAAAATCTTAGAATGTATAAATGGAACTACTGTTTGTGTATAAATGTAAATAGAAATGTAACTACTTTGTGTTTAAGTGGAACTTAGTATAATGCAATCTAAGCAAATGGAGCTTTTCTTCTCTGGCTTCTGCTGGAAATGGGTTTTTACCCAGTCAAATTTTCTCAGTAAATAAATAAATGAATAAATAAACCTAGAATCCCCATCAAACTCCAAACCTGTTAAGAACTTTGCTAAGGCCAATTATTTCAAACTAAATGACAGCTTATTAAACTTCCAAGTCCCTCTGAACCTGGATGACACTAAGACCTACTCTGAGCTGTAAACAAAAGCACTGGACAACCACATTTGTAGCTGTATAGAGGAGGCAGTACATATCCAAGTAAAACATATGATTGCTGGCAAAAATAAACCACCCTGGTCCTCTCCAAAGCCAAGAAGGGACAGACAAAACAGTGTAAAAAGACACTGACTCACCAGTCTAAACAAATTAATTAGTGAGCTGGTCAAATGTGCCAAAACAAACTACTAAGTAAAGGTAGCATCCCAGGTGAAAGTTAACCATATAACTTTCTTTAATTATGTTCATAATCTCTGAGAAATGCTCAACAATGTGCACAGTTAATAATGAAAGGCAACACTTAAACCCAGGCTGAAACTATTGCAAACCTGCTGCCCAACAAGTTCAGGTCAGTTCAGTCATCTTTCCCCAATCACCTCCTACCACACCCAAAGAAATACCTGCAGCCATCCCCCTACTGGTCATTACGAGGGACCAGGTCCTTACTGCACTTGCTAAAGCCAAAAACATAGCCTCCATCAGTCTGGACAACATTCCAGGATGCTTCTTAAATAGCTTAAAACAGAATCTATCAAGACCACTAGAATCCTTCTTTAAGCACAGCCTCAGAATGGGCTTTGTCCCAGATGAATAGAGGTCTGTAACAGTCATCCATCTGCACAAGGAGGAGCCCAATCAACTGACCCAGGGAATTACAGACCTATAAGCTTGACTAGTCTTATCTGCAAGGCTATGGAGAGAATTATCATGGACCTGATCAATAATGACATAGGAAATCTCCAAACATTGGACAAGACCCAATTTGACTTTTTCAAAGGGAGGTCTTGCCTGCTCAATTTGGTGGACTTCTCCAAGAAAGTGACCAGGGCCATGGATGAGGGTAAAACAAGACAGACTGCTTATCTAGACCTGGCCAAAGCTTTCAACACAATTCCCCACTCCAGGATCATAGATAAACTTACTGAATTAGGAATAAATGCCTACATCATCAGATGTATAGCAAGGTGTTTCACTGATAGGACACATGTTGTCCAGATAGGTGAATTCACTTCCAATAAGAAACTTGTTACACAGGGCTTATTGTTGGGACCCCCTCCTGTTTGGTGTATACTTATCTGAAATGAAGGCCAGTGTTGGGGGCCTTCAGCTCACCAAGATTGCCGATGACTGTAAGCTGGGAGCAATCACTGAATCCCAAACAATGCTGACATCCTATAAACTGGCCAAAGAATGACAAATATTTGATGCCAAAACCATAGTCTGAGACTAAATGCTAAAAACTGCATAATCATACCCTTTGGTAAATCATATATCCTTGCAAATTATAATATTGATAGCATACCCCTAAAAGTAGACACCACTTGTGAGGGACAGACATTTAATAGCCTAAACTTTGACCACCAGGTAGCTGCTGTAGTGAGGAAATCCTTCTGTGCAGCTCAATTTATAAGTAAAGGCATGGTGTCAAGTTGAAAGGGAGTCGTAGTGCTATTGTACTTGGCTGTCATCAGGCCCATAATTGAGTATATTGCTCCCTTCTGCATGTACGTAACTAGGCACTTACACCAACTGGAGTGTTCCCAGAGGTTTCTCACTAAAAAATACAAAGCGTAAGACACATGTCTTATGCAGAGCAACTGAAGGCCCTTGCCATTTACTCCGTCTAATATCATTTATTGAGAGGTGACTTATGTCTGACCTACAAGCCATTCTATGATTCAGCCCTTATGAAAATATTACATATTTGCAAGAAAAATTATACAAGAGTTACACGTTCAATGGACCTGAGCCTTATTTGTGACTCTAACAGAACTTCCTGGAAAGACAGATTCATATCCCCAAAGGTTACCTTTTTGATGGAATAAATTTTCCATCTTCGTAAAATAAAGCCTGTTCCTTACTCTCTTCAAAAAGCATTTGTATAAATGGTTGGGGAACTGTAAATTCACTCCCGGGGTACTGCCCTTGTCTCTTATGGACAGAGGCAGTCTGTAAAATGATTCTGAGCTCCAGCACCCAAAGACACTCTACCCTGATACTACCCCATCCCATATCTGGGGAATTAAGATATAATATTGTCATATCATGAGTATTATTGACTAGGCTTGTAAAGGCTGTTGTGCCATTAGCCTAGTAATCACCCATGAACCTATAAAAGTATGAGAAAGTTAACTGCTAACCTCCATTTTCAGTGGTTAAGGCATATATGCATTCTTTAATAGTCTTGTTTTTCAGGCAACCAAATACTCTTTGAAGTATTCTTATGACTTTGTTAATGATGTATCCAGAGCAGTAATTAGAAGGTTTGCTCTGCCACATTTACATTTATGTTCATAGAGTTTACTGGAGAATATCAAATCTGAGATTGGGAATGCTCCCCTAGATAGAGAGGTGTTGTTTGGTCCTTCTTCTGCTAAGGCCCTTTAAAGATTTGATAAGAGAGGGAAGTTTATTCAGGGGTTCACTCAGATTTATCAATCTTCCTTGCCAAAGTTTAATTGAAGCTTGCCTTCCAGTTCAGGGTCCTTTTATTGGAAACAGAATGAACAGTCTCAGGCAAACAGAATTTTAGAAAACAATGGCATAGAAGGTTGAATAAGAGGGGATCCTCTTCAAGCTACGGGCAAGGTTGAATAAGAAGGGATCCTCTTCAAGCTATGGGCAGTCTAAAAATGCAAAGTGACTACGTGCCTCTTCATGTGTTCTCCCTCCCCATCCTGGAATACTCTTTAAATATGTCCCAAAGTCTAGGTCCTTATTTTCTTCTCTGGCATCAGATGACTTCAGACCAGTAGGTTCTGAAAATCATTCAAAAAGGCTACAGCTGGCAGTGGGAGTCCTTTCCTTCTTTTCAGGAGATTCATTCGCATCTATCAAGCCAAACTTCTTTGTTTCCTGCAGTCCTGAAGCAAATGATGACTCTAGAGGTCATAGAACCTGTTTCCTCAGAATCCTTCTGGTGCATAAGGAAGAAAGAAGGAAGTCTGGCATCCAGGTTCTCTGGTAGTAATCAAAAACAACATGACAGTGATGTGGACATAAACAAATGGGAGAACCAGTCCTAGACCTTTCTTTTCTAAACCTTCACATCAAAGTCCAAAGGTTCACATGTTCATAGATAAGTACTAGACTAGCTGTTCTTGTGGACTATTTTAAACCTAGCCAATGTCCCTTTTTGTGCTTGAAATAACCTATTCCATTTGCTTATAGATTGGCCTTACCCATACCATGGTCAAAAATGATATATTACCCCTAATGAGAATAGCTGGGATCATACCACAGATAATTTGAGGGGACCTATGCATGGGACAAAGTATTTAGGAGCTGCCTCTGCCCATTAGTAGTACAGGGGCAGACCTGGGGTACATGTTATGTTCCCCATCCACAGATCTAAGTTGCACTTGAAAATGGAGAGGGATGAGTTTTGTTTTATGTGGAATGAGAGTCTGTTCTACAGCAACAGCATCCTGTATGAAATATACCTGTCCCTTCTAAATGTTCTGTTGATGTTGCAGAAGAAGTTTAGATCCCTAGACTGAGTATTTCTGATGCCATTTGACTTGCTGATGTATAGTAAATCCATCAGTAATGGGTCAGAGGATGCCTTGAATGCCAGACACAGGTCACCTTTTAGCAGTCTGTAGGATACTGAATATAGTGACAGAGCTTTGAGTCAGTTCATGTAAGACGTGTTTAAGCCATGCATCCTTTTTAGTAAGGTATCCCTGTGGGTGCTCCATTTGTTGCATGTGGCTGGACAGATACATGCCAAAGGGGGTATTATATTTAATGATTGGTCTAATGAGGGCTGAGTAAAGGGGGGCCGTGACATCCCTAGATCTAGACACAGTCCCCTTGTTTATAAGCTATGCAATATAGAAGGCCTTTCTTACAACAGTAGACACTGTCCATATAACTTCCGAAATCCAAAACTACTGGGTCAACTCTTAGCGATGTATTATTAATGTGGTAGTTACCTGGGGCAGATGACTTCCCAAAGGATACAATAATTCATTTTTTAGCATTTAGTTTCAGTCCGTGATTTTGGCACCAGTTATTTATTAGAGACGAGCCTTCATGCAAGAAGTAATTTGTGGATTTAATGACTGCTTCTAGCTTGCAGTCATCTGCAAACTTAGTCAGCCAGAGCACTTTGGTATTGGCTTTTACTTCAGCAAAGTAGATACCAAACAGGAGAGGCTCCAGCACAGAACCTGGGGGAACTCCAGTCTTTATGGAGGTAACTTTCCCTATTTTGATTATCTGTGTCCTATCTATGAGCCATTTGGCAATCCAGCAGATGACATAGTGAAAGATACTTTCCCTACAGTCTCATTCCACCTCTCAATTATTTTGTTAATGCCAGATTTAAATACTCCCAGTTCTCAAAGATTTCAGACATTTTTAAGATTTTCTGCATCTGGCTTACATTTTCAGTTTTCTGACTTGCCATTTGGGCTGTCTGCTGCTTAAAGGGTATTTATAAAATGTCAAGCTTAAATAATAGCTAATTGGAGGTTGAAAAGCATTCACCTTTCAATATTTTGACAACTGTTTTTTATTTGCAGACTTTTAATATTTGTCAGTCTCCGTTTGTAACCACATATGCTTCAAACATTGCTTAGGGAGCTGTTACCAAGGGGTGAAATTTTAGGGTCAGTGGAACAAGCAGGACAGACTGAAACACATAAATATGAAAGAAATGATGGTGGCAATAAATGTTCTCAAATCTCTAAATTATCTTTGGACTCCAGGTTCTCTGCTAGTAATCAAAGACAACATGACAATGATGTGGTACATAAAAAACTGGAGAACCAGATTCTATCTCCTTTGCACACAAGCTGTGGTAACCTGGCACCTAGCATCTCTTCATAATCTATCCCTTCAGGTGACTTGCATTCTATCAGAGCAAAACATTGCTGCAGACAAGCTGAGCAGGACAAATACAGATCTTTATGAGTAAAAATTGAACCGAGGGGTCTTACAGGAACTGTTCTAACTGTAGAGAACTCCATAAATTGATTTTGTTTGCCTTCATTCACAACAGACAGTTAAAGAAATGCTGCTCCAGGATTCCTTGCAAGCAAACTGGAAGACAGATGCCTTCTCATCCCCAGGACTTTATTTTCTGTGTTCAGAGATATACAGACCTTGCTGTGGTAGAGGGAAGTCCTACTGCTTACCAGTGGGAGTGGTGAGCATTGTACTGCCTATCTAACACTAGAGGAGTGGTTTCCAGCTCTGAAATTGTAATTTTATTAGCCATTTTGGGCTGATTTCTATCCCTTTCAACTTTCTCGCTTAAAAACACATGTGTTTGTGGGTTTTTTGCATCGTGCAGCACCGCGGGGCTATGTTTAAACTGTTCCAGGTGTCAGAAACTCTGCTCTTCAAAATTTCCCATAGAACTAGCTGGTTTCTCAGTAGTAGCATTACAATCTGAACCCCTGTGACTAGCACTTGCTCCAGAACCTGCTGGAAACAACTAGGAAGCCTTAAAATGATACAAGCACTCAACTCTCCTTGTTAATAAGGAGAAATTAATCGTAGGCACTAAATAGCCTATAATTGCAAAGTAGCTTGCAAAGGTAAGGGAAAACAGCTCTTGTACTTTACAAGAAAAGCACCTAAACAAGCATGTCCAAGGGTCAGCTTCGGGTGATTTCTCCTGTCCACCTGGTGAATCTGGGCATACTGGGGCAATGCAGCAACTGCCTCATGTACACAAACAACCCTCTCCTCCTACCACCCAACACTACAACCTGCGAGAGATGCACTTACACAGCCAAACTGAAAGCAAAATCAAGAGGAGAAGGTTAACACCTGCATTACACCTCAAGCAACACATAGCCCTTCAAAACCCACACCATCAACACCGACACATAGCAACACTAAATCCACATATGCAGAGGCCCTTAACATTAACCTACCCAAGCAACAAGGACCTCCGAAGCTGAAACGCAAACAAACACCAGTCACAACTAAAGTGACACATAGCTCACAACACCAGTGTGCCACCCAACAACAGCCCCTAAGGCAAGAAAATGTACCCAACACTTAAGTCATAGGCAACTCTATAGTCAGGCACACTGATGTCCCACTCACCAGGCTGAACAAGGAGAAAATTACAGTCAGCTGCCTGTCGGGTGCCAGGATCCACCACATAATGCATGCACTCAAGTCACTCCACAACAAGTACAAATGTGACTCTGTCATTGTCCATGTTGGAGTGAATGACTTGAGATGTACCTCCCTGAACTACATGAAAAGAGACATGGAAGAGCTCACGGATCATGTGGCCTAGGCAGGTATGACGCTAGCCCTGAGTAGCATCCTGCCTTTGCCCAAAATGATACCACAGAATAAGGACAAAATGATTGACTTCAACAACTGGCTAAGCTTCTGGTGTCATTCAAAGGGTATTCAGTATCTGTCTGCCTGGGACGACATGATCGACAAACCACAATGCTTTGCCAGAGATGGTCTGCACCTGTCACCCCTGGGATTCAGGTTACTGGCTAAAGCTCTTGCCTCCCCTATAGTATCTTTTTTAGGCAAGGTTCAAAGGACAAAACCACCACCGTAACAGATATAAGCATGCAAAATCTGAAGGTAATGCTACTCAATGCTAAAAGTCTAAACCTCAAAATGCACTCTCTTGAGGCACTCCTAAAAATGGAGAACATCGATATCTGTGCAGTAACTGAGACCTGGTTCAAGGCTTCAGAGAAACCACTGCAATACCAGGCTACAACTCTTACCACACTTTTCAGACACCAAACCAAGACCGAAATACTAAAGGTGGAGGAGTGTCCATATTCACCAAGGATATTCACACCTCCAGGCTAGTTGCCCAACACAATGCATCTAAAATTCTCCAGGTGCAACTAACACTAGGTAAGACTGCAATCCAAACTGTAGCTTGCTACATATCCCCCACCATGCCCCAAGATTCTTACTACACCTTTCTAAACATACTGGAAAATATTACGGTACAACCAAACACCCTAATACTAGGTGATTTTAACTACCCCACCATTAACTGGGAAAACTACTCGAGTACCAACATCCTTTCCCAACGGTAATTGGAATTCATAAATTCCAATGCCCTGAATCAACTAATCCATTGTCCCACCAGGGGCTCCAATATCCTAGACCTGGTCATTACCAACATGGGAGATAGATGCTCCACACCAGTGGTCACCCCCTCATTGGTCAGGTCTGACCATAAGTTAATCACCCTTGACATCCACATCCCACCCCCACCCCCCAGTAAGGAAACCTCTGTAAAAAACTTCTCCAAAGCCAACTTCATGTTACTCAAGTCAGAAGTGACTAACTTCATGACACCCATGCAGACGGGAGCTGAAAGTTTGACTGCTGAATCCTACACTAAGACACTGTACAAGCACATCCACTCGTGCATGAATTGTGCCATCCCAAATAGAACCAAGACACTCTTCTCTAAAAAAAGGAAGCCAATCTGGTGGTCCCCTGCCATAAACAAACTATACAACAGAAGGAAGAAACTGTTGTAGAAAAGAGGACAATCCCAGGATGCAAAAAACTCCCTAACCAGCCTCATTAAGAAGCTGAGATCCCTCATAAAATCCTCTAAAGCAAGTTACAAAAATAAAATTGCTAAAGATTCCAAAGGCAACCACAAGGCATTCTATAATTATGTCAAGAATCTAAATGGCAATGCTCAAATCTGCACTGAGCTACAACAGAATGGCATTAAATATACTGATCCCAATGATATTGCCAATATCCTGACAGATCGATTTAGTGCCAACTTCACCCCCTCACCACCTAAAGGGCCCATCTCAATACCAAAAGATTGCCATATTCCGGTAATCACGGCCACACAGGTAGAAACTGCACTCTCCAAAGCTAAGAATACAGCATCCATGGGACCAGATGACATCCCGGGCTGTGTACTACATGAACTACAAAATGAACTGGCACCTCACCTAAGTGTCACGTTTAATCATAGACTCATCTCAGGCTTCGTGCCCACCTTGGATCCTGGGAACTACCGTCCCATCAGTCAGATGAGCCTGATCTGCAAGGGCATGGAACGCATTATCATGGAACTTATAAACAAAGACATTGGCAACCCTCAAACACTGGACCCCACCCAGTTTGGGTTCGTGAAGGGCTGATCTTGTCTCCTGAACTTGATTGACTTCTTCAAATCAGTCTCCAGAGCTGTAGATGAGGGTAAGGAGAGCCACACAGCCTATCTGGACCTCGCCAAGGCCTTTGACAGCATCCTCCACTCTGGAATCATAGATAAACTTACTAAGCTGGGCATAAATCCCTACATCACTCGATGGTTTACCAACTGGCTTACTGACAGAACTCAGACTGTAAAAGTAGCCAACTCCAAATCCATCTCCAGACAGGTGACAAGTGGAGTACCTCAGGGTTCAGTCCTGGGACCGTTCTTGTTTAGCATCTACTTCTCTGAAGTACAGGCCAACACTAAGGGACTCGGGCTAACAAAGTTCACAGATGACTGCAAACTGGGAGCCATTATTGAAATCCGAAATTATGTGGATATTCTACAAAAGGGCCTTGCAGAAACAGATGCTTGGTGCCAGAGCTATGTGCTCAAGCTTAATGCCAAGAAATGTATAGTTATCCCCTTTTGGAAAAACCATGTACCCATGAATTACCACATAGGTGGCAGTACACTAAACAGTGAAAGTATTTTGAGAGACTTGGGGACACAGGTGGACAGTGGTCTCACCTTTGATAACCACATCGCCACAACAGTCAGGAAATCCTTCTATGTGGCACACCTCATCACTAAGGGCTTTTCATCCAGAAACAAGGAGGTCATTGTCCCACTTTACTCATCCCTCATTAGACCCTTTATAGAGTACAATGCCCCGTTTGCTATGTACCTCACAAGACATCTGCAACAGCTGGAAAGGCCACAGAAATATCTCACTAAAAGAATCACAGGCCTAAAGCAGATGTCCTATGCTGACTGTCTTAAAAATCTTCAGCTATACTCTGTTACAAATCGTCTACTCGGAGGTGATCTCTGCTTAACATACAAGGCCATGTCAAATCCTGAGCTGTTGGACATGCTCCACTTAAAGAAATCCCAATCCCTCAGAGCCACATGTTCCAGGGATCTAAACCTTGTCATCACAATGAACAAAACATGCTGGAGGGATAGCTTCCTGACCCAGAGACTCCCCATACTCTGGAATAGACTGCCCATAGTTGTCAAGCAGAGCGCCTCCTTGGCCCTCTTCAAAAGGAACCTTGACAATTTGATGGGAGATAGCAAATTCACCTTGGGGATCATGTCAGTTGCCCTGCTAGACAGGGGTCTAGGGAAGTAAATATTGTGGGAAGAAATATCCAGGGAATTGTTATGGCTAGGCTTGTATAGGTCCTAGGGCCGATAGCCTAGTACCAACCTATGAACCTATGGATGGCAAAGTTCCTGTATGCCTTTCCACCCTTTCCACTGATAACCATGGCTTTCTAAAGATTCAGAAGTACTCTCCCTAAGATAATTGTGAAGACTCTATTTTCACACAGGGAGCAGTGTTTCTGCCATGTTTTGAAAAAGGCCAAGGGTAATTACCACAAGTTTCTTCACAGAATGCACTTCCTTGCACAAGACAAGGGTTGTTTGATACACTCCAACCTTTAGCATTTTCAGCTGACTGCCTGGATAATAGAGTTTTAATACCTTTTAGACACCTGTTTTCCTGAGGATGTGCAACAGGCAGTATATTAGGCTAAGAAACCTGCTACTAGAAAATCATATATGTGTAGCTGTAAAATATTTTATAGTTAGTTTCAAAGTAAGAACCAGGACTCTTTCAAGGCCCAGATGAATCTGGTTCTACGATATTTGTGTGAGTTATTATCCTCTGACCTTTCTTACTCTTTTGTAAAGTTTCATTTGTGACCATTTCTGCTTGTCTTGTCATAGATCCCTCCCCATTTATACCCAGCCTCGAGTCAAACAGTTTTTGAAAGGGGTTCTGAAGATCCATCCAACTAGAAAACAGGTGGCTTCTTCTTGGGATTTCAATTTTGACCTAGAGGAGCTTACACCTTTTGCATTTGAACCAGCTCATGAGTCTGAATTGAAGTTGTTTACTTGGAAAACATGACTTCTGCTAGAAGAGTACTTAAGTTAAAAACTCTTATGGTAAGTCACCCTTATCTAATTTTTCATAAGGATAAGGTATGTTTCAGAGCAAACCCTTTATTTATGCCTAAAGTGGTTTCAGAGTTTACCTTGAGCTAGACTATTCATCTCCATGCCTTTTTTCTGGAACCAGAAAATAAGGAAGAAAGGATTTTACATACTCTGGATGTCCACAGACAGCTCAGTTACTGCACTGCAGAACTAAAACCTTCAGGACCTTGGATCAGTTTATTTCCTGTGAAAGTAATAAAATAGGACAATCATTGTCAGAACAGTTTCTAAATGCTTGTCCCACACTATTGCTTTTTGTTACTATCACCATAACAGGTCTTGTCCAGGCAAGGTCAGGGCCCATTCTAATAGGAGTTTGGCTTCTTCAGTGGCTTTTTGGAAATGGGTTGGTTCTGGAAGTATTCTAGAAGCATCAGATTAGCTCTCTGTGTAAAGTTTTGCTAAGCATTACAAATTAGATTCCTTTTCCAAGTCCAGAGCAGGTATTGCTAGGACTGTTCTCAAGGGGCTGCTTGACTCTGACCCTTCTTCCTCCTCTTTTTCTTCCTAAATTATGGTAATCTACCAATATAACTTAGACTTCCGCAACAATGATATGATAATGAACATAGTTGTCTAAGTTAACTTACCATAAGAGTAGATGTTCAAATAGACATTGCAGTAGAATTATTCTCCCTGCCTCCATTCCCCTTTTTCATGTGTGTGTGTGTGTGTGTGTGTGTGTGTGTTTGTGTACGCACATACACTATATGTATTTATATATATATATATATATATATATATATATATATATATATATATATATATATAGATATATATATACATATACATATATAGATGTAGATATAGATATAAATATTTTTTGCCAGAGTATGGATATTTTTATGTACTCTTTTTTTTCTTAGCATATACCTAAAAGACAGTGTGGTACCCTCCCTTATTCTGAGGCAAGAAAGCTCTAAAGGTTTGTCAAGTTAACCACTGATAATATACTGCTCTTCTTGAGCAGGTCAGAAGTTAGTGGACATGGAACTGGTCCTGAAGCTGTGGAAACTTGCCAGTTGTCATATCCTTGGCAGGGTATAATCTTCAATAGGCAACTGTAACAGTGATCTATTTATACATTAGCTGTTATGGTAAGTTAATGTACACAACAGTACTTTGCTCAATTCCATTTTCTTTCTTAGTGCATTAATTTATCAATCATTAATTGCTCTGTACCTGTTATCTGTGTTGTTTTGAAGATTTCCTTTACATTTTTGTCAGGAAGGTATGCCTTCTCCTTCAAATGTAATAAATTAATAGGCTTGTGACAGACAAACTGCTCTTAAAATTTTCCATATTCAGTGCTTTTCCCTTTTGGGACACAGGTGGCTCAGATAATTTTCTCAGGGGTTCAACATCCTCAAAAGTGGCATAGTTCCTAAATCTTAAACATCTTTACAAGAGTCATGTACATTTGTCAGGCTAAATATTGTTGTCTTTGCAAAAGCCATCATCTCAGTCAGATCTCTCAAATGCATGGGTCAGATGATCAGATGCCAGAGATCACTGATCCATAATACATCCTAGCAATTGCAGCAACCTTCTTTCTTGCAAGATTTCAAAAAAATAAGATAGTTGATAAATTCTCTGAGGAAAATTTCACCTCATTTAAACATTGAATAGTATGTTGTTTTTACTTGTGAATGAGAGTGATCAATATCAGGAGGTTCATCTGTCAAAGGAATGCCTGGCACAGAGTGATTAATTCTGCAGAAGACTTGAAGTGAAGACTCATGGACACATTTATTTTATTGGACTCTTCCTTTCTGGATGAAAAAAAGGTGATGCTTATGATCTTGTGAAATGGATGCCAAACTCTTCCAGGTCCATTTGTGTGTATCGCCTGTGTATGTACTGTATATTCAGATACTTCAGAGAGCCTGGCAGCTTTTTTATCAAAGGGAGGACTTCAAGCAGAAGCTTTGACTCCTTCATGAACCATCTCCAGAGGTTTCCTGGCAGTTTTACATCTTACATCGATTTACCCCTCATGGAGAATGCAGAGGTCATTCATTAAGGCCCTGACTTGAGTTTCAAAATTCTTGCCACTCTCTACAATGAAGAAGAGATTGTTGGCCAGATGTTAGCCCATTTGCTTATATAAAAGGTTATCTGTTATCTAAAGGGTTTAATCTGTTGCAAAAGTAACACTTCCTAGATTTGAGATGCACTACAATTCCTTTCATCTACTTTTTTTTTCAGCCACCTGTCCAAAAACTGGCTATTTTGGTAGAAGACATAAACCTGAGTAAAAGAGCTATCCACCTTTTCCAAAAGCAGCATCTGATAAAAAAAAGTTTAGCTCCCGTTTATTTCTAGCTCCCAAAAAAGACTAGTACCTAGGATTCATCCTGGTCCTAAGTGGTATCAACCAGTTCTTTGAATATAAAAAATTCAGCATGCTGGTATTGCAGTCTCCAATTCCTCTATCTTCCAGATGAGGCTGGTTGTGTTTCTTCAACATGTAGCAGATGTATGCCCACATCAAAACTGTAAACAAGTGCAGAAAGTTTCTAAGGTTCAAATGAGCTTCCACTGTTACCATCTTAGAGTCCTGACATTTTCGTAGTCCTCCAGCTCATTGGACTTTGTGAAATGCTTGGCTACCTTTTCTACTATTCTTCATAATTAAAAAATTATGTTTTCCATGATTGGACAGTTGACTTTGTATAGCCTTTTTCAGGGAAGCTCTCATAAAAGGAAGGGATACCACTTTGATCTTTTTGTAAGACCTTGGTGTCATGGTAAGCCTTAAGAAATCAAATAATTTGCCATCACATATTATAGTGCTCTTTGGAATAAGACAGTGCAGTTGTTTTCTATTCTGTCATCTGCAGACTTAATCCCGTTTGTCAAAGGAGTGCACTTCTACTTTATACATATTCTGGGTTCCAAACCTTACGGCAGCATTAATAGATTTGGTGCCTTTATTGTGGCTTCATATTTATCACCTCATTGGGTGTCATTGGTCCCAGCAGTGGACACAGTAGTGAACATTGGTGAGAGTGGCTATCAACCAATAATATCATAGACTAACTTGTGGCATATTTAGTCAAGAGTTCCATTCTGTTCACAGGACCTATACCACTTGATCATTACAGATGCCTCTCTGGAATAGTAGAGCTTATATGGTAATTTTTCATGGTGTAGTATATCCATGTCAGTAGACAGTACTGGTCATTGCAGGCATCACCTCACTGCTGTATTTAGGGCTTCCCAAAATTCAAATTCCACCCTTTGCTCCCATAATAAATATACTTCATACTCCACTCCAGCCTTTTTTGCTGCTAAAAGCATCAGAAGATGACCCCAGATACAGATGACATTAGTAAATCTTTTTGAAGATCTTGTGTTAACTGTTTTTATCTATCATCTTGCTTTCATTTAACTGTTGTTCGATTGCTGTCTGCAGTGTTTTGTTTTTATTCTAATCAAATTGGCTAGATGTTTGTCTTATTTTGGTGAAGTTTCCAATCCTTCTACTTTTTAGTAAGCCATTAACCAGGCCTGTCTTTAGCTTGTTAGCATAGACAGGCAGTGTTTGAGTGCACTTAAACTTAATTTCATACCTAGAAGTTTTTGTTATTTGGGCTGTTTTTTTTCCATTTGGACAGTGCATGGTGAATTTTAGATAGTATATTTTACTGTGTTGAAGATCTGGCATGGGTCAACATGGACAAGGGCAAAGCCTTGTGCTTTAAAAAAATGCAGTAAGCATGGTCTTGGAATCCCATCCCTCCACCCCCAGATGCATATGACCTTTACTTTATGTGTTAGGGTGGATCATCTATAATATTCTTGCAACATATGCAAAAACTTTGGGGATTGAACCCTATGAAGATGGGGAAACAAATTTGTTTTGAATTTGCTACTGCCGTGTGATGGAAAGATGAAAGAAAACAGAAGCTTCTTAGGACTGACTCTTCTGTTAGAGTTGTGCAACCTCCTGAACTGGAATATCCAGCCACAACTGGGGCTTCCTAGCTAGAGGTTTCAGTGGTGCTGGTACCCACTCCAAGGAAACAACTTGGTAGATTTATTTAGAACAGGAATTATCTAGATACATGGAGTTTAGGCTTTCCTTCTCCATAGCTATGACATCTACAATGTAATTGTGAAGCCCCTCTGTACATACCGTATGTTGAAGGCTTTGGTCAAGGTTCAAAATGAGCTAAGTGTGCTTGTTTCCCCCTCTGTTTCCAGAGTTTCTAAAGAAGGGGCCCTTACTTTCCACCTCCTGTGCTCATTCTCTGGGCCTGGTTCTAGCACTGAGATTATTGGAGCCAAGTGTTTTTTTGTTTGTTTTTTTTTCCTTCTACCTCATCACCAATGGGCCAGCACCTATTGGTAGTAACTTTTCTTTTAGCATCAGTGGCCTTGATAATGACTGCTTTTTTACCAAGGCCCTCTAGCTACAAGATTATTAACACTGATGGGTTAGCTCCAAAAACAGCTCCCATCACTCTGGTGTTGCTCACAGGATCAGCAATGCAGCATTTATGCCATCTGTACCAAACCCAGCTTCAGCGTCAGGTCTAATATCAGTGCTAGTACTGTGTACTGCTAGCTCAGTGTCTCCAGGAAGAGGAAGTGCAAGGAGAGGCACCCAGACTCCCAGTGGAATCATAACGAGCATGAAGGTTGTGTAAAAAAGAGTGGAAAGAGAGTTTGTATGCTGGAATAGAAGGATAGTCAAAGAAAAGGGCTTTAATAGTAATTAAAAAAGGTATAAAAATAAAGATTGAGGAACACATGAAGGACAGGGAGGAAGAATTTATATTAGTGAGAGGTTATTGGCAAGTACACAAATTGTACTGTCTACAATATATAGTCCACCAAAAGCAGTGACACAAGATATAACAAACATAATGGGAGAGGTTATAACCTTTCATCAAGGATGTATGGCACTTGCTGTAGACTGAGACACTGTGGAGAACAAGAAAGATGCCTCTGGAGGGCCAAAATGTCATAGAATTCCAGCTGTGGGCAGATATTTATAAATATATATGCATGTATTTCAATGTATTGATGTAATGTAAATAAAAGAGAATGAAGTAAGATATACACATTTTTCAGTGAAATATGGTTCTTGGGTAAAATTAGATAGATGTTACATATCAAATGAATATTGTAATATGGGCTGAACTATACAAACGTATCAAATTTTTGAAAACAAATATGTCTGTCGTGGCAAACATTGGCATTTTCAAACATTTCTTGTGAAAAGGAGGCCATTTAATGATAGTGTAGATCAAACTTTAACTGAAATGTTATTAGATTTGAACCTAATTAGTAAAAGAGCTCTCAAAGAATTGTAATAATTATAAATTTCAGTTTATAAATGCTGCCACAGCGAAAGCAAATGAGATGCATACTAATCTTTCTAGAGGGCTTAAAAGTAAGGGATTTGCAGAAGCAAAAAAGAATACCTGGAACACAACAGGATAAAAAGCAATTTCAAAGATGCTAGAATGTCAATGCAAGAGTACTTGGAAAACATGAATGAACATAGACTGGTGGTTTTAAGATAGCTAGTTTTTACAATACTCTTAGAGCAACTGAATTTGTGACTAAACGTTTCAGGCAACAAAAGGTTGAAAACCAAAATCAGGATTTATGAGAACAGTAGGGTAGAAGTGAAACCTGGAGAAATTATGAATGTAGCAGTAAATTTATATGGCATAGTATATAGAAATGATGTAGAGACCGAGTCCAATACAAATGGTAACATATTAAAGACAACTACAACTCCCTCATTTCGCAGAGTTGAAGGAATGGTACCGATATCAAAAATAAAGGAAAATTAAAGTTAAAGAAGCAATGACTAACCAGAATAAAGGGAAAAACCTCTCAAGGGTGATGAAGTTCCAATAGAAGAGTGGAAAAGAAGGAGCAGGAGATAACAAAAGTCTGGTTAGTACTATAACAGTATTTGTCTAGGTGAGAATGTGCCCTTGACTTGGAAAAATAGTGTTAGCAGTTACACCAAAAGGAGGAGAAGATCCTCTTGGACCATGACTGTTAAATTCTTTGTAAATGGCAGAAGTAATCGGACTCACAAAGTACTGCTGTTTTCCGTTATAGTTTAATACGTCCAAGCAGTTACACTGTCTGAGATTATTTAAATTCTATTATAACATAGCTAGAATACAGTCTTTGCCTCTCATGAACTGGATCAATGCACACTTGATCAGTATGTCTTCCAGAAAAGCAAGCAATATACAGTTTTATATACACTTTGCATAGCAGCAGATATTATTTCCTAGTGTCCTTGTGGTTTGCATGACTGATTCTTTTGTACGTCATCTTTATGTCATTTGAAGTGTCTGTATTTTATTTCTTTTATTTTTGCATCTGAAGCTCACCAAAAAATCCCTGTTAAAAATATCAAATGTCTCTCTGTATGTTTCAGTTAGTCATAGCAGGATGCCATTTTGCTGTATCAGTTTAAGTCCACACAAACAAGTTAAACTAGACATGTTCTTTTTCCCATGAACCATTTTTAAACATATTTACAGTTAAGCTAAACTAAGTGTGTTTCATCAGAAATTATTTTAACAGGTGTCAGACACATAGCTGTTTGCTTCAGCACATTATATCTATTCTTAACTCTGCAGCTCAAGCCTTGTAGTTTATGCATTACACTTCTACTTTTTAGAAAGAAACATTTATTTCAAACCTTGTATTAAGTTAACCCTTGCTTTACAAGTCAAAACCTTGTATTATTACTTTGGGGAAAGAATATCTGTCAATGACCCTTTTTCATTTTGAATCATGAATTCAAAATCTTTATGATGATTTGGGAAAAAAGAATGTCAAAGATATTAACAAGATTAATAGACCTAGACCATTGTGAATTTGTAGAAGGTAAGCAAACATATGACAATATTAACAGAACCCTTATGATTCAAAAATGATGATTTTGCACAATAATAATATAGCAATATTAACAAGTTTGGATGCCAAAAAAGCATGTGAAAAAGTGAGTTAGAATTTTTTAGGTTATTTTTCTCCTACACTGCTGACCATCTGTGAACTCTGGTGGCCCTCCTCATTCATCTCATCTACCTACCCCTCCTGGCCTTCCCTAGACAAATTCTGATCCAGGTCAGGCTCTTTGAGGAGATTGGGGTATCCCAGAACTATATCACATTGCTCTCATGGGGTTTATTTACCCATGCCCTACTCCCGTTCCCTCCATGCACTCATCTGTCATGTCTGAGGGCTGAGTGTGCAATGAAGACATGCTGTAGTATCATGGCATACCTTTGCAGCAGCTCAGCCAATATCCTTCCAACTTCCCCCTCATTAGACAATGCCCTTATGTGCATCCCCAACCTCCGCTATGGATCAAAGGTGGGGAACACTCAGATGACCACTCCCCCCCCAGAATGGATACACCTGTCCCACCTTGCCAATGCCTTCAATAACTGAGATGAAAACTGAACATGGGTAAACCGGGCCATAGTCAGGGCTTTATCCGTCTATACTACTGTGCTGGCTATGAGTTGGGAATTTATGAAGAGATCTTTTGAGGCATTTAGAAAGGCAAAAAACAAAACAAAAACAAAGGCTATAATAATGAATTATGCCCCAGCACATGACTTGATACCAGAACTTACCCTTTTTGTAGGGTCATGACAGAATGAGATATTTGGAAATTAGTTAAAATGGGATGTTGTGCAAGAAGCTAAAGAAATGTGGGAAGAAATTACTCAAAAGATAAGTACGATAAGACTATGAAAATTATTTATGGACACTGATAATAAGGTTAAGATGGTTTAGGTCCCACTGGTGCTTTATGTATGTGACACTTATATTTACCATCTAAGAGATTAGTTATGAAAGGCTATGGAAAAGGAAATTAAGGAGTTTCTTTGTTATAACAAAGCAGATGGAGAGCAATGGGAATGCTAATACTGAACAAATAAAAGAATGGTGTGGGAATCCAAATTTTAATGCATACTATAAGACTACATAACTTAGATTCTTCTTCTTCTTTCATCTTTTTTCCAGTTAGGGGTTGCCACAGTGGATCACCTGTCCGCTCATCATTGGCAGTGGAGATTTACGGTGTTGAGTTGCCAGCTCGGTGCCCAACCTTCCATGGAAGGCACACGTATGCATGCAGTCATGCCTAGGGCCAATTTAGAGTATCCAATCCACCTACAGCATGTCTTTGGGATGTGGGAGGAAAACCGGAGCACCCAGAGGAAACCCACGCGACCACAGGGAGGACATGCAGACTCCACACAGAAGGCACCCCAGCCAAGGATCAAACCGGAGAACCTCTTGCTGTGAGGTGGCAATGCTAAACACATGGAAATATGCCCATATGAAAGAACATCATAGGCACAGTCTCCAAGAACAGGTAATGACAGAATCACACGTGAGCATTTGGGAAGATATAGAAGAGGAATATAATGAACAATATGTATAGCAAGTCTTTATGTTAATGGAAGTTAGCTCTTATTAGAACAAAATAACAGCAGCAGGTTATATTACATATAATAATAAACAGTACTCAAAAGAAATATAATGAGCATTTGGAATAGAACAAAGAAAGAACCACATTTTTTGGGAGTAGACGATAAAAAGAGATGAGGTAATAAAATCAGATGAAGCTAGACAGATCAGCTTGCATATATGTGTCTAATGTTAGAGATCAAGGAAGATATGTAGATTTTATAAATGAGGCCAGAACAGAAATGTCAGACTGGAAAAGAATAACAGAGCATGTAAGGCAACAAAAGTTTTAATAAGACAGTACAGTATAAAGGTAAAAATAACGTGGAATAAATTATTAAATCAAGATGTTATAGATCATCAATAGAGGGATCTATGTCTTAAACCCAGATATGCAACCAAATTCAGAAAAGGGAAAAGTTTTTGGATGGAGATGTTTGCACAAATATTTCTATACCCGTATGAGACTTAAAAAAATGTTCACACAGACCAGAGGCATATGCTGGAGATGATTCAGAAAAATTTGCTTTGGGAACATATGGTTTGTGGCTGCACAAGTTGCTTCAGTGCAAAAATGAATTGAATAATATGTTAAACTTAGGAGAGAATGTAACCTCTGTATTGAGATGCTTTTGTTAATTTGTGTAAAATATCATGCACAAAAGGGATGAAAACAATCTTATTTTTAGTGTTGATAGTAGGTAAGAAAGACATAACTACTGGAGCTCATAATACCATTATCCTGGCATGGGGATGTGACAAATTAATTTGCTTTCAGAATAGATAAGACACAAGAACTGATAGCAATGCTTACTAATATGAGAAAAACAACACAAATTATTAAGTGAAAACAGTCATTAGCAGAACTTTGCATATTATTTCCAGAAAATGAAAAGCAGTAGACACTTGACAGCTAAGGTCTGTACATATTGTAATGCATAGTAATTCTGATGGTGGTGTTATTTCTGCAAGACCTGTTAATACACTTCTGGTTTTAGATGGCAGTACTAAATAATCTTTTTATTATCTTTATCACAGATTATTAATACTACTCCAAAGTCAGCATGGGGCCATACCTAAGCATTAAATTTAAAGACATTAAATTTGTGAAAAATCCATAGATCTGATGTTGTCTTTTTCACCTGTTCCCCAACCAATGGGTCTTGGATCTGACATTGTATCTGACTTTGGGCACTTTTCAGACTTAGGATCCATAGCTCAAACTCCTTCCCTTACTCACAATTCCCTCCAAACCTTGTATTACCTCAGATCTTATTTGCTGCTGTCTGAGTTAGATGTGGTTGAAATAGTGTAAGCTTTTGCAGATAAGTGAATTTGTTTTTTTGGATACTGTAGTTGTATTATCAGACTTACTTGGAGTTGTTTAATCTCCATTTGTACTTTTCCTCCCCAATAGCTAACAAAAAAACTTTATCTAGTAGTACTGCTTTTACATGTAGGCCTCATGTCTTCTTCTTTTCTATGTTAGTAATCTAGTATCCTTCCCAGCATTGTTGATATTCATTTCCTTTATGCTGTTATTCAAGATATTATTATTACCATTGCTGGTAGCTGACTTTCTGTAGTTGTCTGTATTGGTGTTGCTTTCTGTTGTTGCTTTCTTCCTACAGCCATGTTGGACAAGCCCAGTGGTTTCAAAAAGTGCACTTCCAATGGCTATAAAATTCCAAACTCCGATGTCTAGGGCCCTCTCACCTCAACAAAGATTGTGACATTTGCTCAAGGTTTAATCATAGAGCTTTGATTGAACAAAGGTACAAGTTGGTATTGAAAGGTTTTCTTCCTCTTCTTCTGTGGCTGGAACTTCCCCTTCTGCCAAGAAGCCCACAGATAAACTTAAAGGGGATAAAGGGGAAAAGACAGTTAAAAAGGCATTTGAAAAATCTAAGAAGCCAAGAAAGCATTCCCCTTACCAGTCTCCTCACTCCTCTCTGGCTTTGGTTCCACCTGATAAAGTTCAGAAGACTTTGAATCAGACTATATCCTCAGATCTGACTCATTCCTCCTATAAGTCACCTTATCAAAGGCAGTCTGGTTTCTCCCTGGAGCCAATATCATCAAGACTACATTCCCCTTTTCTGCGAGCATGCCCCATTAACTTCATCATACTTCAGGTCTACTAGGAGCCTAACTGAAGCAGATATGAACAGAATGATGATGAAATTCCGCTGGACCCAAATTCAGTTATGAGTTCTTCTTGCTCTGTCTCCCATCAGATCTGTGATCTTTGGACTGTTTCAGACCACTTTTGTTGCTCTCACTCTGATCCACCTCTCAACTTCAGATGGATCAGATCTGAGACTTCTGGGATTGTTTGCATCAAATCTGAAGGTTTGGTCCTCTTTGACCCTGGCATCTTCTCTGATCTAGCTTGGACCAACTCTGTCAGAGCTGGAAGGATCATAACGCAGTAGCCTCACTGCCAGACCCAAAGGTGGAGGCTTGACTCAGAGACTCTTGGAGTCATCTCTTCCCCTTGGGGCTTTGCCATTATATATCTCGGCTCCGAATTCTGTTTCGAGTCAGGGTCAGAGAGGCTCTCTGGGCTATCTTAGTCAGGTGGCCTCAGCTCTTACTGGGATAGTTCTGGGTTCTCCCTCAGCTTCTGCCTTTGAGGCAGTAGAAAGAGTTTTTTCCACCTTAGAAAATAGGACATCTTTGCCCCCCTCAGGTCCTCCCTCTACACAGCTGTCTGCCCTGGGTCCTGAGCCTGCTCATTCTGTTCCATTGGGACAGCAGGCCCATTCTAGTCTTGAGACAGTCCTCATCCAGGACTCCTCAAGGACTTCTGAGTCTTTCACAGATTATCCCCACGTGGAAGCTCCCTGGAAGCACACGTGGAAGAGGAGGCACATTGACTTTGATGAAGGGGAGGGGTCCCCTAGGTCACCCCTTGAGGACATCTTATTCTGGGAGATTCTCAAGCTTCTGAGACAGAAAGGTGGTTGGTCTTCTAGATCACTTTCCCAGGTGGAGTCAGTGTTTCTCAAGGCTTTCGGAATCAGCTCAGCTACTTCCTGGGTGGTCTCCAGTGGATGAAATGGTGGATCTGATTTTCTGTCAGACATGCAAGGATCTGGATATGGCAGAATTCATTCCAAAATAAGCCAGATAAATACTTAGTTGTACCAAAGATTGTGCCCACTGGACCAAGGGCCCCCCAGTTGATACTGTGGTGCTGGAAGCAGCCACTAAAAGGAACTTGTCAATGAAAGTCCTACTGTTGATCCCCTAGTAGAGAGTCTGGGACCTTGGGCAGATTCAGGGAGTGAATTTCTGTGTCAGTGACCTTTGTTCTCTGATCAATGGATTATTTGGCACATATAACAAGGTTTCAGAGGGATTTGACCAAGGCGATTTCTGAATCCCTTTTGGGGTCCATGACTATGGAAGACAAGAAAATTATGTCTTCCCAGCTGGCCATCCTTCAGTCCCTCTTAAACATCTCCATGCATTTGATCTCCAGCACTACAGAGGGTGTTTCTAGAGCCGCAGGTTCAGGCATTACATTCCAGAGGCATGTCTGGATTTGATTATGTGATTTTTGTGGAGCCTTTCAAGGCATCCTTTATCAATGCTTCTTTTGATGTATTGACTGTTTGGGTCCAAAGGTAAAGAGACTCTCTGCAGAAACAAACATGATGGGAAAACCATGCCTGCTGTAGGAATACAGTTTTCTACCCCTTTTCTAGAAACCAGAAACGGTATAGTGAGAAGTGGTCCCAAAAGCCACAGAGGTTTTCCCAGGACGACTATGGAGATCAATCACCCCATGACAGAGTAGTGAAATTCCAATGGTAGATGTTACCCACGTAGCAGAGGCAGCCCTCAAAACCAAGGCTTTAGAGATCCATTTAACAAGAAACCTTATCAGTGCACCTGAAGGACTGCCCAACTGCTACACTGTAGAGACAGTTGGGGGGTGATTATCTCTCCACCAAGAACCCTGGACATCCATCACCAAAGATGTCTTGGTGCAGACTATAATAACCAGAGGAAATTACATTCCCTTTTCCCATCCTCCTCCAATAAGAACAAAGACATTTCCCAATGTGCTACCCTGCAAAGGAAAGATGCCGCCTTAGACATTGAGAAGCTGTTAGCAAAAAGAGTCACTCAAAAGGTCCCACCAGATTAACAAGGGTTCAGACCTTATTTGAGATTCTTTTTGGTGCCAAAGAGAAATGGGGAAGTCAAGCCAGTTTTAGACCTAAGCCATCTAAATCCGGTTGTAAAACACTCAAAATTCTGCATGGCCATAGTTCAGTCTATACTTCCGTTACTGAGGAAGGATGATTAGATGTGCTTGATAGATCTGCAGGATGCATACTATCACATCAAAATAGATAATTGCTCCAGGAGTTATCTTCACTTCCAGTTGGGGGCTAGGCACTTCCACTTCAGAGCCCTGGCCTTTGGTCTCACCACAGCCGTTTGGGTGTCCACTCCATGTATGGCAGTGGTTGCAGCTGGCTTAAGATTTCTAGGATTTTGAGTGTTTCCCTGTCTTGCCAACTGGCTCCTCACTGCTTTCACCAAGCATATTTTGATTCACACCTGGGACTACTTGCTCCATCTATGCCTCAATCTGAGCATCACAGTCAGTTACAGCAAATCACACCTTTCTCCCACTCAAATCCTGGAGTTCATAGGTGCTCACTTGGATACAGTTTTTCAGATAACAATACTACATCAGTCCAGACTATTTACTTTACAACTTCAGGCTGCACATCTGTTGTCTCTTCAATCACCCCCAACCAGGATGGTTTTACAGTTCTTCTGGTCTGTGGCTACCTCTGTAATGCTTGTACCACTGGCAAGATTCTATATGAGGGTACTAGAGTGGACACTGTCTGGCAGTGGTCGATAAGACATCAACCCATGAATTTACCCATTTCAGTCATCAAGATATGCATAGAACGTGTCCTGGTGGATATGTGCCCTGAAGGTGCCTCATGGCTGTCCCTTTGTTCCACCCTTATCCAAGTCCATGGTGACCATGGATGCTTCTCAGCTGGGTGTGTAGGGCACTACTTGGGACAGATGGTTCAAGGCACATGGTCACCCTTAGAGACCATAATCTCCACATCAGTGCTCTAGAGGTGAGAACAGTCCTCTTAATGTTGTAGGCATTCCAGGATGTTCTTTCTCTGGGGGTGATTGCTATACAGACAGTCAACATGTTGATTGTCTGGTACATCAACAGACAGTGGAGGAACTCATTCCTGTCCCTTGTGTTGAGAAGCAGTAAGAGTGTGCCAGTGGGTGATCTCTTCCATTCACTTTCTAATACCAATGCATATTTCGGGGAAATCCAATGTATTAGCAGATGGAATGAGCAGATCTATTCTACTGCGGCACAAGTGATCTTTCAGTCCCGTTAGTGGTGAAGTTAATATTTCATCAATGGGGTCAGCCATTGTAGATGAGAGTGCAAGTGATGTGTGCTGTATCTTTAAGAAGCATGTCAAGGCTGTATGTGCACATATAAATTCCAGACATGTGCAATTCCTAGTGCCAGTTTGTCAGAGCAGCCAGAGTGAGAGCATTCATGATCTCAGTTGTTAGTTTGTATATAAGTTACTTAAGTTAAAGTCAGTAAACTTCTGTAGTGATGTGTTTGTATAAAATAAAGTTGCTTGAATAGAACCCACAAAGACTCTTCTATTGTGTCTAAAATAGGAGAGCGACAGCCATGCTGTGATTTTTTTCACCTCTTCCCACAGCTCCAAATGCAGCAGTTTTTTCCCTGATTCTTCCAGGGGGTAGCCATCAAGAGATACTCTGATCCACAAATGCCTCCCGGTCTCCTCTGTGCTCATCCACCTACCCCTCCTTATCCCAAAGTTTCTACAGAAAGCAAGTCAATGGAAGAGCACGGTAATCCTCATTGCTCCCTTCTGGCCACAACAAGTGTGGTTTCTCTTCCTCTGGCCTCAATTAATATGCCTTTCTTGGGTACTGTATCCCTCTCCAGATCTCTTGGCACACCCATCCGGACTGCTTCATTTGGACATCCTATCCCTCAATCTCACTGCATAGTTTCTCCACTTCCAATAATGGTTAGACAGTTCAGGCTTTCTTTTTTAAGTTATACATATTCTCACTTCCTCCCAAAAGGATTCTACAAGGAAGATGTACAAGAGCAAATGGAAAAGATTCTCTACTAAGGCTCATAGGAGAGCAAATGGAAAAGATTCTCTACTAAGGCTCATAGGAGGCAGTTTGATCCTTTATCAGCTTCTGCTCCAGCTGTCCTAGATTTTCTTACTTCAGTTTTCCATGAGGGAAAAAGTTATTCTAGCAAGGTGCAATTAGTTTCTATTTCCATATTTTCACATTAGCAAAAATCAGTCCTCTCTGGTGTCTCTCAAAATGTGCAAAGTATTGCTAAATGGTACCTTTCTTCTAAGCCCACCTATTAAAGACCCTACTCCTCCTTGGGATCTTACAGGACTTTTACAGACCTTGATACAATCCCATTTGAACCAATGGCTAAAGTAGATTCAAAGTATTTATCTTGGAAAAGTATTTTACTAGTTGTTATTACATCAGCCATGTGAGTGTCTGAACTTCAGGCACTATCTTGTCAGCCACTGTACCTAATTTTTCATAAAGACAGAGTTTCTCTTTGAACCAACCCTATCTTTTTACTAAAGGTAGCTTTATAAAATGTGCTTAATCAGTCCATTAATTTGCCAGTCTTCTTTCTGAAATTCTCAAACAAAGGGGAATATATGCTTTATTTATTGGCTGTACATAGACAGCTTAGATTCGTCCGCCATAGAACTAAAGTTTTCAGAAAATCTGACCAATTGTTTGTTTCCTTCATTAAGGCAAAATTGGGTTTCTCTGTTTTCAAAGTAACCTTAGCTGGATGTCTCCTTGATTATATTTCTCATGTCTACAAGGAAAAGGATTTGACATTATCATGACTTACAATGGCTCATTCCACACGCTCCAGTAAAAATACAAGTCTTTATCTAGTTTGTGAAATGCATTTTAAATGCAAATGAGCTGTAGGCACAGTATTTAGTATAGTAGGAACTGATACAAATACATTTAACATTTTAGATATTGGGACTATGTCATAAACTAGCTGTGATAGGTGATGTCTACCATCAAGTGCTGGCAAATAATTGTCTTGAATTACAGCAAAGAATAATAGGCACTAATCTTGTACAATTGGTTTAGTAGAAGTGGTTTATTTTTTCTCAGTTTGAGCTTCATTGTGTAACAGAAAATTTAACACAAACTTTTAACTAGCCACAATGTTTTGTAACGCAGTTAGCAGCAAAAAAGCAGTACAGTTTTTTCTTTAATGGGAATTAAAAAGAACAGCCCACTTGAAAAATCAAGATACACTTGCCACATTGGCTAAAGCTGACATGTTTTTATTGTAAACTTCAATTTTGTTTGGTTTAGTTTGATTATTTATTAACACACCAAACTAATAAAATTGCATGTCCTTTTATGCTACTGCCATCACAATTTTGGTAATAACTCAGTTTTGGCAATGAGTTAGCATCTTCATTGCAATTATAAAGGCCGTGGTGAACCCACTTAGATCAGGTACATTTTTATCAGAACAAATTTATACCAAATAGATAGTTTCACATTACGTGTTGTGACTTTATGTTGTACAAGATGGAGAGATTTCATACAGTTCTTGATGTACTTTGTAAAACAGATGCTTGTGCTATGCATTGGAAGACACTGGACACTGACACTATAAAAACAGGAAAACAGAATTGCTTTTGTTAATGATATTCTACTCTTTGACCTAAATTTTGGTAAGAGTGACAATAGAAAGTAAACAAGTTCTGCAACTACTGTTTAAGATAGTACAAGGTCCACGAAGAACTGAAATTAAGACAATTTGAGATAAAAGTGTCATTATCAAAATGTTTCTATATATTAATTATTTACTGTTACTCATTGCTGGAACATTTTTATTTAGTTTCCTAATACAGATAAGTGGTATATCCTCTTACTGCATTCTTTGCTAATTATAGTACTTTTAAGTATTGAGTTCTGTAATCCCTTATGTTGTATGTACAGGAGAGTTTGGATGTCATACAAGAGGCTCCCGAGATCTGCCCTCTTGTTACATGATATGCTTATGCCTTGCATAAACTGAAAGACGGGTATAGCTGGCAGTCTTTATTTCTGTAATTCAGAAACACAGAAAGTACAGTTTGGGGAACATGTTGAGTGCTGAAATTGTTTAAAGTTGTGGACGTCAAAATAAGGAAGATTTTGTGTGTGTGTGTGTGTGTGTGTGTGTGTGTGTGTGTGTGTGTGTGTGTGTAAGTTAAGTCTGGGTTTGGTATTTTAATACAGAAACTTTCAGTATTCTGGAGTTTTGGCGTTAGGAGTTTGTGTGTGTGTGTGTGTGTGTGTGTGTGTGTGTGTGTGTGTGTGTGTGTGTGTGTGTGTGTATGTGCACGTGCAGGTGTGTGTGTTTGTGGGTGTGTGTTTGCGTGCATGAATGTGCATGCGAGTGCAAGTGTTTGTTGTTTGTGGGATAAGGTTAGAGTAAGGGCTGGCTAAGAGGATAGGTTTAATATTGTGTTTGCATATAATGATGCTGTATGTGCCATATGTCTGTGTCTTGTGTAGTGATACTGCTATGGAAAGTGTTTTTCCTGAGGTACGAGGTAGGGATTGTGTTATGGGTGGGAGCATGGTTACAGTTATGGTCACCACACAATACTAAGGTGGTGCAGGAGGGAGAGCCCCTAACTAATGCATACTAATCCTAATACTGCCCCCATTCCATCCCTACACTTTAGCTTAGAAAAACCCTTTCTGTAACACTATTACTATTCAAAGAATGTCTTTATTTAGTGGATGGGCTTTGGTTATCTGATTGCAAAAATAAACTATTTCCTTTTACATTCTTTGTTTTATTTTGTGGATGGCTTGGTAAGTAGATTTTCAAAACGGTATCATTGAGCACCTGTGTTTTGATGCTTGTGCATTTTGATAAATAAACATATACTCAGTTTTGCATATATGCTTCTATTTGAAACTGGAATCCAAATAACTGCAGTGTTTTTGCATTTATGTTTCAGTTCTGAAAAACTGATAACTGAAGTAGAATTAATAATACTTTCCTTATTAAGAAAAAATGCTATATCTCGACTGTGCAGAGGATTTGCCCTTGAAGTTAGACAGTCCATGTGGATGTTCTAGTCTTTAACAGAGTCAGATCAAAGGAAACATGATATTTTATTTACTAGTTTATAGAATGTATATGCTCTGGAAGACAATAGTACTGGAAGTGCCTGCCCCCCCAAAAAATGATGTAACCTACTATAAATTATAACAAATAAAGAAGTCCATGATTGAAGTTTCCTTTGAATGCCAACAAGTTGGAAACAAGTAACATCCCGTTATAGCTGTTTACTCCTGCAATGACAAGGGTTTATGCTGTGTTCTCCGCTCTGTGAATATTGAATAAATCCATCATTATTATCCTGTAAAATATTGTTCAGGTCTTGTGGCATTATTTAATCTGATGATGTCAATTTTCACGTAATCCTTGACTGTGGGCTTGGTTCTGAACCTCGGAACCGACTCGGCTGTTTTCTTCAGCTAGCGCCTTCCAAGCTCTCGAGCTAGGCTCTACCCATAATGCTCCTCTCTAAATTACCTCAGATCTCATTTGCCACTTCATGTGTCAGACATGTCCAACCTCTCTTGAGCTTTGGCAGTTATTTACGGTAAGTCTTTTCTTTGAATTTTCTCCATGTATATCTATATTTCTGTTCTTTAGTTCTTTTAATCTTTCTACCCGCTCCTCTCATTATTTCTGTGTGAGTGAGTCATCTTTTCATTTTTTCCTTCACATTTGGGTAGACCTCTCTTAACATACCATCGCTGGTACTATCTCTACCTGTTTAGGTATTTTTTGGTTATCATAGTTGGTACCCTTTCTCTTTTTTCTTTCTAAAAAAAAAACTAAATCTTTCCTGTCCCCTGTTGCAAGCGTGTGTGTGTGTGTGTGTGTGTGTGTGTGTGTGTGTGTGTGTGTGTGTGTGTGTGTGTGTATGTCTGTCTTTCACCAGCGTTAAGTCTTCTTTTTCTTGCATGGCTGAAAAACCTAGCATGACTGAGAAATCTTCTAAGGACACCTCTGGCTTTAAGAGGTGCCAGAAGTGTGACAGGAAGATGCCCAATTCAGATGGGTATGTCTGGTGCGTGTATTGTCTAGGCGCTGCCCACCTGCAGGATGATTGCCCCATCCGTCATGGTTTCTCTGCCAGGACTTTAACTGAGCGGAGAAGCAAGCTGATTTTGAAAGGTTTATTGAAAGGGGACTTTGAAGAGGCCATATCTGGTCTGAAGACCGAATCCAGCTTGTCATCTTCCTCTTCCTCCTTTTCTAAACCGAAGAAATGCTCCCATTTGGTACTGAGCAGTTCCTTCTGAACCACATGAAAAGTTAATGAAACAGCCTATCGTGTCGACAGTTTCTTCAGCACTGATAGGCAATACTGACTCGACATCTACCACTGCTCCAGATAAGACAACTACAGCCTCGGTGCCAGAAGTTTTGTCTGTACCGAAGCAGACTACTTTGACATCAATACGAAGGACAAGGTATTCTCCTTTGGATGATCCATTTGCGGACTGACCACCTAGCCCTTTCATGGAACCGAGACCACCTAGGTCTCTTTTGGTGTCATCCATTTGATTGACTAAGAGCCTCTCAGAATTGGACATCATGAGGCTGGTGGACCAGTTCTTGATGGCGAGGGAATTACCTTCTTCTTTGGTTCCCAGCCAACTCGGAACTGGGACCTGTCCTTCCTTTACACTGTCTTATCTTCCTCCTCCAACATCAGCTGAGTCTTTGGAGCCCCTGGCACCGACCTACCTGGCTCCGACTGTCTTGGTAAGAGCCTCTAGTCTGGAACTGAAAACTGCCTTGAGCTCCTCTGGTGTTTTGGAACCAGAGGTGTCCCAGGGTCAAGACTTCATTGCCAGTTCCAAGGAGCATGGTTCGACTCTCTTTTCTTTGGAATCTTCCATGCCCTGTGGTGGCTTGACCCAGGCATCTGCTTCAGAGGCTGCCTCTTCACTGTGGGGTGGGACAATGGTTCCAAAGGAGTCTATTTTGATTCTGAGCTCCCATCTCTCTACTGGGGAGCTGGCCTTTTGGATCATAGAGAAGGCCTTGCTCCATTGTGGACTCCCAGTCGTTGCCATCCCTGTTGGGCCAAACTTCCATATCCCCTTGACCAGAGCTGCTGTCAGACTCATCCCTGGGAGAGAGGGCACAAAAGCCTCAGGAAAGACCCACCTTGTTGGTTTCCTGTTTGGATACTTCCCTGGAACATCCCCCTGAGGAAGTATCTGTGAAGAAAAATTATTATGTTTGTATTTGGGTCCATGTGCCTTTAAGGAGACTGGTTAAGTTATGATGTAGTTATGTATTGCACGTTAATGTGCAGAGTGAGCTAACTGGATTACTTTCATTTAATGGGCACCTGTACATTATCGTTTTGATTGCTATGGGGGGTTTGTGAGTACATATGTATTTGCTTGATATTTAAAGTGCTTTTATGGTCTGATGAAACCACCTGGGAGGTGGTGAAAGTGCTAACCTCTTAATAAATTCTTTTTGATATATTTACTGAAGTCGTGCTGGTTTTAAGCCATTTATGTGCTGCTATTTTATTTAAAAGTTTGCATAAGAAGTTCTTGAGTCTATGGTCATTGGAGCCTTGCTTCGTTATACCGCGTGTGTGTTCTTCTTTACATTTCTGTTTTATTTAAGCATTTTTTTCATTTTCCCTCTGGGTAATTTATTTTACATATTTCAGTAAATTATGAAAAGTCAAATCTACAACCTACTCAACAACTGGAATTTATTGGAACCTTAATAGACACTGTTTCATTAATTACTTCACTTCCAGTAAACAGGCTTCAAAAGAACAGATGACAAGTAAACCACATAGCTCGAAACAAAAGTGTTCCAGCCAGACTCATCCTTCAGGTGCTGGGCTCAATGGCAGCCTTTGTAACTCTAGTTCCCTTGGCCAGATATCACATGTGAATTCTAAAATGGCTTCTAGCCTCCCAAAGGTCGTTAATGAATCAACCAATGTCATATCACATCTTGATCACCAATTGCTGTAACTAAGACCTATCTTGGTGGCTCCATTCCAATGAAATTCTTTCGGGCAGTCCTTTCATCTTTCCTCAGCCCCAAGCCATAGTGACCACAGATGCTTCCCAGTTAGGGTGGGGGGGGGCATTATCTGGGAAGGACTGTCCAAGGCACTTGGTCACAACAGGAGGTCAATTGGCACATAAGTGTTCTAGAGATGAGGGTGGTGCTCTTGGCGTTGCAAGTATTTCAAGATGCCCTTTCCTTGGGAACAGTGGCAATTCAGACAGACAACATGTCAGTGGTCTGGTACATCCACAAACAAGAGGAAACCAAATCTTACCCTCTTTGTCAAGAAGCCCTCAGAGTCTGGCAATGAGCGATTTCTTCCAACTGCTTTCTCATGGCAATGCACTTTCTGGGGAGTTCCAACATGATAATAGACAAACTGAACAGAACTATTCTAATGCCTCATGAGAGGTCTCTCAATACTGTGGTGACAGAGAACATATTCCGCTACTGGGGGTCAACCTTGCTGCGATCTGTTTGCCTCCCCCCTGAACAAAAAGTGCAGCACTTACTTTGCCCTAATCCCCCCCCCCAGAGGAGTCACCCAGAGATGCTCTTCTCCATGACTGGCCTCCTGGTCTCCTGTATGTCTTTCCCCCAACTCCCCTGATTTCCCAGTTTCTAAAGAAAGTCAAGAATTCGGAGAACATAGTAATCCTCGTTGCTCTGTTCTGGCCTCGACAGGTTTGGTTTCCCTTCATATGGCCTCGTCTACTTCAGAAACCTTGGATTCCGGAACCAGCTCCAGATCTATTTTCTCATCCAGAAGGAACGGTTCATCCAAATCTCCAACATCTCAAGCTCACTGTGTGGCTTCTCCAATTCCCATTATTGCCAGGCATTCTTTCCTTTCCTCACCCATCCGTCAAAACATTTTGGCCCATCACAAACCTTCTACTAGAAAACTGTACCAGAGTAAATGGGAAAATTTGCTAGATGGGCTGTTAACAATGATCTGGACCCATGCATAAAGCATTGGATTTTCTGGCTGGTCATCAAAACTGGCTCTTCAGCCTCTACCATTTGGGTCCATCCAGCCGCGATATCTAATTTCCATACTGGTTTTGATGGTTCTTCACTTTTGTCACATAAACTTTGTAAAGCCTTTTTGAAGGGGATCCCAGTGTTAAAGCCTCCATTTAAAGTGCCCACTCCCCCATGGGATTTACCATCAGTTCTACAGTATCTTACTTCTTCCCCTTTTGAACCGTGAGCTACTTGTGACTTTAAAGTTCTGACTTGGAAAACTTTGTTTTCATTAGCTATTACTTCTGAAAGAAGAGTATCAGAAATTCAAGCCTTGTCTTGCAACCCCCCCCTACATAATATTTCACAAGGACAGGATTTCCCCTCAGGACATATCCTTCCTTCTTACCAAAGGTAGTTGCAGATTCTAATAGCAATCAAACATTACACCTTCCAGTCTTTTTCCCTAATTTCTCCAATAACGGAGACTATTGTCTACATTTATTAGACATTCATAGACAGTTGTGTTTTTATCTTCACAGAACAAAAGACTTCAGAAAATCTGACCAACTTTTTGTTGCCTTTTTCTCACTTTCCTTAGGTAACCCAGTTTCCAAGGTTATGTTAGCTAAATGTCTCAGAGATTGTGTCACCTTCATCTATCATTCAAAGGGACATCACCCACCATGTTCTGTGAAAGGCCATTCAACTAGAGCTGCAGCAGCTTCTGTGGTTTTTCATGGCAGAGCTTCTTTAGATGACATTTGCGCAGCAGCCATGTGGTCTTCTCCTACTTTTATCACCATTACAAATTAGATTAGGTCTCTAGGGGACATGCATCATTCGGTTTGATGTTGCTCAGGAATTTTCTTTCGCGAGACCACCCAAGACTTAGCTAGCTAGGGACTTTGTCCCTCACCCAAGGATTACATGAAGCTTGACAACATCAGATAAAGAAGTTATGTCTTACCATAACGTTCCAGCTGTGTTGTCGATCTTCACTAATCCTTCACATTCTCCCACCTCCTTCCCCTGGCCTGAGACTCTTAGTCGATCGGATTTTTCCAAAATTAGCTTCATAATAGGGACACAAATCTGGTCTGTTTTCTTTATTGTTATTTACTATCTGTCTACCACTATTTAGGCAAACAAGATCTGAGATAATTTAGAGAGGAGCATTATGGGTAGAGCCCAGTTCAAGAGTTTGGAAGGCACGAACTGAAGTAAATGGATGAGTCGGTTCTGAGGCTTGAAACTGAGCCCACAGTGAAGGATTAGTGAAGACTGACAACACATATGGAACTTAATGGTAAGACATAGCTTCTTTTTTACAGTGTATGCATGTGATAATTGTTGTTGTAGCTTGGCCACGTTTTGCAGTTGTGATTTTTTATATGAGTCTGTTACACATATTCAGTATATTTATGAGGTTTCAAGAATTTATTTGGGCTCCCCTTTACAAATATGTCTGGGCATCTATCAAGGACATTTTTTTCTGCATAGTGCTATTTGGCAGGTTATGCCGTGCTCCACACATTATTTGTCATATCTAGAAAATCCTTAACTCAAATTCTAATGAAGTACAAATATATCATAAACATTTGTAGATGGAGTAAAATTTGCAGGATACCTCTCAACCTCTCTGTGCAAGAAATCTGGACAAAGCCAGAAATAATGAGGTGACAAAGGCCCAAAAAATAGGGACAGATTTTAAATATTGCTCCTATAAACTTAGAAAGTTGGTATTATGACAGATTTTACATAAGTTTATATTTTTGAAAGATATAAAGTCTAAAACTCAAATGTCTGTGATTACTTAGTATTATTTAGTGACTTCAGCCCTCAACAATTTGCCAGAAAATCACAAATTTTATGAGGAACAGACCAAAAATAAGAGGCAAAATATGAATATTCGCTGAAATTCTGGACAGTTGAGAGATATGATGTGCATTTTTTTCATTTTATGAATTATTTTATTTTTTCCTACCCTGTCTCCTCCCTTGCATCTACTAAAAATAACACTGTCTCAGGATAGAAAATCAATACCAGCAAGTCACAGGCTTTGTTAGATCTTGTCTTTTTTATTCCTGCAGTGTTCTTGAACTGTACAAGGAGTTTCAAGAGGAGGCGTATAGTATTTCTCTGCACCCAAGTGGCCTGTATGTTCTTGTGGGCTTCTCTGATAAACTACGTCTGATGAATCTGCTTATTGATGACATCAGAGTCTTCAGGGAATTCTCTGTGCGAGGGTGCAAAGAGGTGAGCATGTCTATGAATACAATGTGTAAGAGTCAGTGTTTGTCTAACATGCAGTTGTTTAGGTATTTTAAAATATCTGTGTTTTTCTATGAAAAAAAAAAAAAAAGCAAAAAAGTATCCTGCTACCCAAAGGTCCAAGCCAAGAAATTGTAAGAAATCCAAGGTAAAGACACAAGGCAGGATCACCAGGCTCTAAAAATCAAATACATTTATTGTATATTCAACGGATAAGCACTTTCACGTGTAAAAACATGCTTCATCAGATCTCAGAAAACAGTCAAACAGCTTAATTTAAACAGATTTAAAATACTGCCAACCAATCTAGTTCACAGCAGGAAAATCAAGTTAATTAACTAACTAATTAACCCCTTCAGCAGTAAGACAAAAGCTGACTAAAGACAGAATAAAATCCAAGTTAAGCAGACAATGGGAAGTTGTGTGTGTGTATATATATATATATATATATATATATATATATATATATATATATATATATATATTCAGCAGTCACACACACACACAAATCCTAACATAATTATATGAATGTATGTGTATATAAATTCATATAAAAATATATATGTATGCATAAAACAATACATAACATATGTGCATCAAATATTAAATATATAAATATGCATAAATAGAGAAAAAATAAAATTAAAATTAAAACTCAAACAAATTTTTATATGAATACAAAAAATAAATACAAAAAATCAGAGAATTCCCTTTACCAGTTACAATATATATACTATAAACTGGTCATAAATCAAACAACAATATTGCTGTACTCTAATAGTGACCTACTTCAGCTCATCCTACTTTAACCTACTCAAGTTTATTTTATCTTATTTCATTACATATTATTTTGTTATATTATATTATATCATTACATATTATTTTACTGGACGTGCTACCAGGGCTGGTGTAAGACTAACATGATTGTTAAGCCCTGTAAAAATATGGGCACGTAATCTGAAAATCCACTTAACTTCTACCAACTCTAATAGATTGTTCAAATTGCCCCCTCTCACATTAATCGGCACTGTTTGCAGAACCCTAAAGTTAAACATATGGGTACTAAAATTAGCCACATGTTTAGCTAATGCATTTTGTTGGTTTGAATTTTTGATGTCGTACAAGTGATTATAAATCCTGTCTCTCAACCTTCGTGCAGTCTTGCCTGCATAGAAACAGGTACAACAATTACAAGAAGCAAGATATACTAAGTTAACACTGTTACAGGTAGCAGTAAATCTAGGAACAAATCTGTAATTTAGGACAGGATGGTCGAAATTCTGTACAACAGTTATAACACTACAAATCCTGCAATGTTTACATGAAAAAGTCCCATAGCTCAAACTCCTATTAGGAATCAAACTATTATTGGGACACCCCACCACATCTTTACATAAGATATGTTTCAAGTTACTACTATTTCTATAAGTGAAACATGGAGACCTCCCAACTATCCTGGCAGTGGCTGGGTCCAATAAAGGGGCATGCCAATTGCGCTTCACTACCTCTACAGTATAACTGATATCTCCTGTATATGTGGTGACAAAGTGAAGCCTATTGCTATTATCATAACCATTCATGTTTCTTATTGAGGAGACATTCGGTCCCATTACTTCCTCTCTTACTTTTGCTAAAATAGACTTCTTATAGCCCCTGTCCAAGAATAACTTATCTAACTCATCCAACTGTAATAACAGATCATCTCGATCTTTACAAATTTTCTTCAGTCTATGGTAGTGTCTCTTAACAATGTTAGAAAAGATCATCCTGGGATGCATACTATTAAAATGCAATAGAGCATTCGTCCAGCAGGGTTTCCGATATAATTTGGTACTCAGTAGTCCAGCACAATCTTGATGAATGGTATATCAAGGAAACCTACAGAAACATAAGAAGAGGTCATACTGAACTCTACAAAGTGGGTTGTAGAGTTCAAGTAAGCAACAAACTCATTCAAACTACCTTCATCACCTTTCCATAAAAATAAAATATCATCGACAAAACGTCGATAGAGGAGAATATTAGAAAACCCCAAATGGTCAAACAAAAAAGCCTTCTCCCAAAGGTACATGGCAAGATTAGTGTAGGAGTTCGCACAGGGGGTACCCATTGCAACACCCCAATGCTGTAAATATAACTAGCCATTAAAAATAAAGATATTATTGGTCAGCACCATGTCAAAAAGTGTGGTAATAAGCACAGTCTCTTCATTAGACATATTTTCACAGCTGGTAAGAACTTCCCTGACAGCTTCAAGTCCAAAATCATTAGGAATAGATGTAAATAGGTTCTTAACATCTAATGTAACCAAGACACATTTTGAACATGTGAGGTCACAATTATAGATCTCAATATCATCCAACAATTGGAGAGTATCCTTAAGTATAGTAGGAATCTTTTTAACTAATGGACCCAGCTGGTGTTCAATATAAACCGACATGGTCTCTGTCACCCAGCCACCGCCAGATACAATTGGTCTCATTGAGGGAGATGTCAAAGACTTATGTACCTTAGGCAGGCCTTTTATTAAAGGAACTGTTGGATGTTCAACACATAAATAAGAACAGAGTTGATAATCTATTTGCCTACACATTAGGAGATCATATAAATTATCCCAAATTCCTCTAATAGCCTTGTCTAGAAGCGGGGTATCAATCATTTGATATGTCTGAGGGTCCTGCAACATAGTTAACATGGCCTCAATATAACTAGAAGAGTTTAAAAGAACAATGCCACCGCACTTATCAGCAGGTCTAATAATTAGGGCATCATTTCCATGTAAGGAAAGAAGCGCTCGATGTTCATCCTTGGACATATTAAAGTAGGTATTTTTACAGAGATTTTCACCAGAAAACAATTCATAAAAATCATATTCACATAACCTAACAAAACAGTCAACATGTGTTGGAATGACTGGACAAAAAGCACTCTTTCTTCTTAACCTAGAGCCATTCTCAATATTATTAAGGGAATCTTCATTAGAGTACATTAATCTCAAAGCTATATTCCTGCTATATATATATATATATATATATATATATATATATATATATATATACACACAACTTCCCATTGTCTGCTTAACTTGGATTTTATTCTGTCTTTAGTCAGCTTTTGTCTTACTGCTGAAGGGGTTAATTAGTTAGTTAATTAACTTGATTTTCCTGCTGTGAACTGGATTGGTTGGCAGTATTTTAAATCTGTTTAAATTAAGCTGTTTGACTGTTTTCTGAGATCTGATGAAGCATGTTTTTACATGTGAAAGCGCTTATCCGTTGAATATACAATAAATTTATTTGATTTTTAGAGCCTGGTGGTCCTGCCTTGTGTCTTTACCTTGTTTTTCTATGAAGTACACATGCAGCCATATAGTATGTGGTCTATATGAAATATGAATGTATCTATTATATAGTATGTCGTCCTATATGTTTACTTACAATATTTATTTGGTTGATTGAGCAGTGTTGCAGTGGTTAGCATTATCGCCTCACAGCAAGAGGTTCTCCAGTTTGATTCTCAGCCAGGGCACCTGCTGTGTGGAGTCTGCATGTCCTCCCTGCAGTCGTGTGGGTTTCCTCTGGGTCCTCTGGTTTCCTCCCACATTCCAAAGACATGCAGTAGGTGGACTGAACACTCTAAATTGGCCATGGGTGTGAGTGTGTGTGCGAGTGAGTCATATGGATGAACTACAGTGGCAGGGCTAGCCACCCGGTGGTGTAAACCTTGGCTAGAGACGATTGTCACTGTTGAAAGTGACACCCCGACCCCATGTGCAAAATGGGAAAAAGGGGTTGAGGATAGATGGATGATTGAGTTATTTTTCAACAACTGTGAGTCCTACAGGCCTATTCTATTGAATGAGCAAGGACGTAATAAAATATTTATCTTCTGGATGTGTTATTATGAAGTTGGTTGTTTTTTAAGTAAGTGTTAATCCTTGCATGAGAGTGTGGGGGATTTGTTCCATTTGTGTTATACAGTATTAACTCTGACCTTGTTCAATGGAATGGGATCATTGTATTATGGTTCACTGAAAATTGACTGGATTAATCATAACATTACCATACATGCATTTAGGCATGTATATGTGTATGTACATGTGTATGTACTTGCATGGTCCCACAGTGTGCATGTGTGTGTGTGTGTGTGTGTGTGTGTGTGTGTGTGTGTGTGTGTGTGTGTGTGTGTGTGTGTGTGCACGAAGATTAACATTATGGTCATATGTATGTATTTCTTCATATGTTTATTTTATTTTGTTATATGCAGGCACACAGATCTGTAATTGTTTTTCTGTATGTTTAAGAAAGTGAGTGAAATATTCCCTTTTTACAGTGAATGAACTCATGACATCAGTGAATGCATAAAAAAGTGCATCAGGAAGGGAAACAGACATCAAAGGTTTCTAACTGGACTTATCAATATATTCCCTTTTGGAATGACCTCCATTGCCAAATTTAACTTTTACACAGAAATTCAGACTTTTGACAGTAAAAAAAAAAGATTGTTTGGCTGACTTCACCTGGGCATTCTTCTCAAACTCCTTTGTACTGCCTTGTGCAATGTCTCAGCAGCTGTTGACCCTAGCTTAGGTGACTGCATATTCTCTTATCAGTTGTCTTCTGAAGTATTTAGCTAAGGTCATGCAGGCATGATATGAGTCAAAGAAGTTCTGTCAACTGTTACTATTTCAGAATTAGGAATTTTGTGGCCACAAGCCACACATTTTGTGAACCAGGAAGGTTTTCTGCTGTAGCCCAAAGGGAGAACAGCACTCAGCTCAATACACAATTACTCGAGCTGTCACCAAAAAAAACGACAGAACAAACTCAATATCACACTAAACTAGCAAGAAGGTTCGAATGAATCCAAGGGAATCGGGAACAGGCACCAAAAAAAGGTGAAGTAAGATATTTTTTTATATAGTTATGTAGAGAAAATGGGAGGAATGTAACAAGATAATAGAGGAGACAAGAATAGCTAGTAAATAACTCACAAAACATGAAAAAGTAACACTTAGCTGTCACCCAAGCTTGAGCACAAGAGATCACATCCACTGCAAATGAGCACCAAATGAGATCTGAGGTAACTTGCTTACTATAAGGGATTATGGTTAAGGGGAGAGAGCCGTGAACCTTGAGCCCAAAGTCTGAAAGTGGCTAAAGTTGGATCCTAGTCAGATCCGGCAACCCATCTCTTGAGGAAGGATGGAGGCAGACAACACAGATCTATTGTTATGGTAAATAAATAACTTTCACTGTTTTTAAAACTGTATGAATCCAACAGTCTTACCCTCTGCAGCTTCAGATTTCACTCTTGGGTTTTGTGAAGAGAGAACTTCTTTGGTGGAGAGAACAGATCTCCATTTCTCTATTCTAAACCTTGCTCAATCTGTTACAACAGATGCATTGGATTTTACTTGGGGTGTTGTGCAAGATCTTTGGAATAAAAAACAGATCAAAGCAGATAAACATAAAATGGATGTTAGCTGTTACCCATGCTATAAAATGTATTCATCATTTGCGATCTCCAAGATCTGTGCATATGATTACAGACAATACCACATTGATGTGGTACATAAATAGGGGCACTAGGTCTTACCCTCTATGCAGGCTATGTGCAGTGGCTTAGGAGGTCTCTCTGAAGCATTGTTTAACCCTCCAGGCTTCCAGTGTTTCATCAGAGCAAAATAAAGTGGCAGACATGCTGAGCAGGACTAGACCCTCACAAATGGAAGTTAAAGGATGGGGTTCTTTCAGGATTTGATCCAGTCATATGGAACACCTCAACTAGATCTGTTTGCATCCTTTCAAAACAGACGACTAAAATACTACTCAAGGACTCCTTGCAGGAAGACCTGGAAAACAAACTCCTTTTAATTCCATTGAATGGGAATATTCCTTTACCATTTCCACTGATTTCCAGGGTCACTCTAAAGATTTAGAAGGACTCTCCAAAAACCATTGTGGTGACTCCTTTCTGGCTCAGACAACAGTGGTTTTCCCTTCTCATAGAATTGGACAAGGCAGTTACCACAAGCTTCCATGCAGAAAGAGTTTGTTACACCCCAGTCTGAAACTACTACAACTAACTGCCTAGATTATACAATTGTGATGACTTTTAGGCACATTGTTTCTGAGGAAGTGCAGCAGGTACTAAAGAAGGCATAAACAAACGCCACTAGGAAATCTTATACAAGTAAGTTGAAAAGATTTTCTAGTTGGTGTCACTCCAATAACCAGGGCCCAATCAGGGATTATATACCAGTGGTTCTTAAATATTTGTGCAAGTTACTCCCCTCTAGCCTTTCTTATTTGTCTATAAAGGTTCATCTTTTGGTCATTTCAGCATGTCTACCCATGGAATCTCGCTTTTCTTCTCTGTCTTTGGTTAAGCAAACTTCTGCTCAGACTTTTCCAGTATATAAAACAAAAAATAAATACTGAAGCAGTGGCTGCCCCCCAACTAAAGGAACATATTGCTAGAGACCTCAGGTAAATACTACTTCCATAAAAATAAAATTAAATGCTGTGACTCATCTCAAGCAGCTGGAGTAACAAGAACTTCACTTTATGTCCCTACCCATTCCATCTCATAGATTGCATTTGGAGGAAAACCATCTGAAGGGGGAGCAACTACATTCTACTGAAATTACCTAACTGACCCTCTCCTCAGAGCTGTTGGTCTTCAGGTAGTATAGCTGCTGTTGCCCCATTTTTAAAGACACTTTACCACCCCCTGACCCAAGTAAATCCAACCTCCCTCTGGCTGTCTCACTTTACAGTAAGGTTGTTTCCTGCTTTAATATCTGATCTATTTTCACTTTCAATAGAAAATTTGATATATAATATAAATTATCTGTCTCCTTCAGATGGTTGTAGACTGTATTTGTAGTTCAGAAACAACACTGTTTGTGGGTCCAGGTCAGGCCATGCTTGGGCTCACTCCACTCCCTTACCCTACTCCCAATTTTCACCCCAAAACTATAAATGAATTTCTAAGTCCTGATCCCCCACTGACTCCATCAAGCTCAACCAGTCAATTTAATCTCAGCCATTCTAATTGGTCTTCCCTCCTCAGCATACTTATATCACCTCATCACACCACCATAATTGATATTTTCATACTGACTTCTACTTTTCAATTCCTTCTCATTTCATATATAAACATCACTGCCTTACTCAGTCTATTCATTACCTCTTGATAACTCTTTCAAACCTACCTTTTCCTAACTACATTATTCTGCTCCTTCACACATTCTCCCCACTTCTACTATCTCTACTAGCCTATGCCACATCCTCTCACACTCCATGCCTATCCCATCTCATTGTTACCTCCAGCACAATACACAAGCTTTCTCTCACCCTACAATAGCTTCCAGCCTATACAGTTATCACATCCCTACATTCTTTAAAGACAGCTGTATTAAGGAGGAGCCCACACTACACAGAGATAATTTAAAGCTGAAATATAAATATAAATATAAAAAATTATTTCACTAAATCACCTACAATTATCTCTCATCCACACTGTCCACTGTTGGTGAAATCCATCCAAATTGTGGCCCCGCTACACAATCCATACACACCTGCAACTCTTCAAACTCACCTGCCCCAAGGTCTACTCTTGAATTTAAATCTTAGAAGCATCTACAATAAATTATCTGATTTACATGCCTAGCATCACACGTCTAACATAATTATAGCCATAGAAACCTGGCTAAAACCAAATACAAAGATCAGAAATTCTTCCCCAGGCAACATCACTAGAAATGACAGGTGCCTTAACAAGACTGGTGGTGTGGCTGTCATATACAGAAACACTCTGGAACTTGCTTCCAGTCTCCACAATCACCCTAATTTTCCCAAAGCTGAAGCAGGTTCATCTCTCTCCTTCAAATCATCAAGCATAAGAGGAAGTGTCAAACCACGACAAGGAAACCACTTGCTGCTTGAAACTACTCATTTATAGAATCAAATCACAAGGTTTAGCACATTCATTTCTCTGGTAGGAACTTCATCAGACCACTGTTAAAACAAAAATACTGTTTAAATATACTACTACAACCAATGAGAATCAAATTAAAAATCACATGACTGTATAAAAAGAGAATCACATGACTGTATAAAAAGAGAATCACATAACTGTATAAAAGACTTCCACTAAATAACATAATTCTTAAGTTTTAAAACTGGTGCAAGTGAGCACCCATCATTTAATCCTGGTGCAGACATGGCATCCAAATGGATTTGCCACTTTAATTCTTATTGAGTCAAATGTTCATCAATGATTTTTACTTGTGCATCCTTTTTGAGCTGTTGAATAACCATAAACCTAAAAGTTTATATAGGATTAACACTAATGTGTCTGAACAAAGCATTGGTGGTTCTCTCTTTTCTAATATCCAAATTGTGTTCATAAACACGGTCCCTTAATCTATGGGAGGCTTTGCCTATATAAAATGAGGGGCAGTGTTGAGACTGAGCTAGGTAAACCACTTGTGAAGTAGTGCAGTAGTAATGTCCAACAGTTTTATAGACTTTACTCCTTATACAAAAAAGTGGACACTGCTTATGATCGTATTTTGCAAAGGAAAGTTTCAAAACTGAAAAGGGTCTATATCAGAACATCGAAGTTTTAAAACTTCGAATGTTCTAATATCAACCCATTTTGAGCGCACGCTAAAAATAGCGAAGCTGCAGAACATCGAATTCTTTCCTAGGGAGAGAATTCTGTTGGCCGGTTCTGTGGCTTCGCTATTTTCAGTGTTGTGGTGGAAATGTACAGGTCAGGTTCAGGTAAGTGTGCGATTGTGTGGTTGTTAAGATTAGGGTGCAGGTTAGGTGAGTTAGGGTTAGGGGCAGGTTAAGTGAGTTAGGGTTAGGGCGCGTGTTAGGTGAATTAGGGTTAGGGGCGGGTTAAGTGAGTTAGGGTTAGGGCGCGGGTTAGGTGAGTGTGCGATAGTGACAGAACTTAGGGTTAGGGTTTGGGTTAAAGTAAGTGGATAGATAGTAGTGTCTGTATAGTTTAGTGTAGGGTTAGTTGTAGGATTATAAGTGTATGTGTGTGTATTGATGTTTTTAGGTGTGCTTGTGTTGTGTGTATGTGTTTTGGAGTAGTGAACTTTTTCCCCAAGGAAAAAATTTGCTGTTCTGAATGTTCGATATTATGTGGTTTAGATATTTTAGGTTCGATGAAATAGCATTCGCTATTTTCATCTTTCGATAACGTGATATAAAAGCACTGAAAGGGGGCCTTCTGGAGTTTCAAAAAGGAAGGGCTTATCCGAACCCACCCGGTCTGTCAGTCAATCTTCAGCAGCCAATCAGGAGAGTAATAATCATTCTACATCACCAGAACTTATAAATGCTTCCTTTTTGGCTGCACCCGCCCCTTTAGAGGAAGTGGATTTGAGGAGATTAGAGCAAATTCAGGACCAGCAACAATGGAATGGCCCAGGATATCCTATCAAACAGACTTATGTTCAACAAGAATGAGACCCAAACAGTTTCAGAAACAGTGGTCCATAGGTTCATAGGTTGGTACTGGGCTCTCAGCCCTAGGGCCTATACAAGCCTAGCCATAACAATCCCCTGGCTATTTCTTCCCACAATATTTACTTCCCTGGACCCCTGTTTAGCAGGGCAACTGACATGATCACCGGGGTGAATTTCCTATCTCCCATCCAATTGTCAAGGTTCCTTTTGAAGAGGGCCAAAGAGGCGCTGTGCTTGACATGTATGGGCAGTCTATTCCAGAGTCTGGGGAGTCCATGGGTCAGGAACCTATCCCTCCAGCATGTTTTGTTCATTGTGATGACAAGGTTTAGATCCCTGGAGCGTGTGGCTCTGAGGGTTTGGGATTTCTTTAAGTGTAGCATGTTCAACAGCTGAGTTTGACATGACCTTGTATGTTAAGCAGAGATTGCCTCTGAGTAGACGATATAGCTGGAGTTTTTTTAGACGGTCAGCATAGGGCATCTGCTTTAGGCCTTCTGATTCTTTTAGTGAGGTATTTCTGCGGCCTTTCCAGTTGTTGCAGATGTCTTGAGAGGTACATACCAAACGGGGCATTGTATTCTATTATGGGTCTAATGAGGGATGAGTACAGTGGGACAATGACCTCCTTTTTTCTGGATGAAAATCCCTTAGTGATGAGGTGTGCCACATAGAAGGATTTCCTGACTGTTGTGGTGATGTGATTATCGAAGGGGAGACCACTGTCCAACTGTGTCCCTAAGTCTCTTATCACACTTTTGGTGTTTAGTGTACTGCCACCTATGTGGTAATTCATGGGTACAGGTTTTTTTCCCAAAGGGGATAACTATACATTTCTTGGCATTGAGCTTGTGCCCATGGCTTTGGCACCAAGCATCTGTTTCTGTAAGGCCCTTCTGTAGAATATCCACATCATTTGGGGAGTCAATAATGACTCCCAGTTTGCAGTCATCTGCAAAATTTGTTAGCCAGAGTCCCTTAGTGTTGGGACTTCAGAGAAGTAGATGCCAAACAAGAGCAGTCCCAAGACTGAACCCTGAGGTACTCCACTTGTCACTTGTCTGGAATTTGGAGTCTGCTGCTTTTACAGTGTGGGTTCTGTCAGTAAGTCAGTTGGCAACCCATCATGTGACATAGGGATTAATGCCCAGCTTAGTAAGTTTATCTATGATTCCAGAATGGGGAATGGTGTTGAAGCCCTTGGCGAGGTCCAGATAGGCTGTGTGGATCTCCTTACCCTCGTCCACAGCTCTGGAGACTGATTCGAAGAAGTCAATCAGGTTCAGGAGACAAGATCGGCCCTTCACAAACCCAAACTGGGTAGGGGTCCAGTGTTTGAAGGTTGCCAATGTCTTTGTTTATAGGTTCCATGATAATACGTTCCATGGCCTTGCAGATCAGTCTCATCAGACTTATGGAGCGGTAGTTCCCAGGATCCAAGTTGGAATCCCCCTTGTGGGGTGGGATAACTGTAGTCGTGCGCCACTCAGTGGGCATGAAGCCTGAGGTGAGGCTATGATTAAACATGATACTTAGGTGAGGTGCCAGTTCATTTTGTAGTTCATGTAGTACACAGCCCGGGATGTCATCTGGTCCAATGGATGCTGTATTCTTAGCTTTGGAGAGTGTAGTTTTTACCTGTGTGGCAGTTATTACCGGAATATGGCAATCTTTTGGTATTGAGATGGGCCGTTTAGGGGGTGAGAGGGGGGTGAAGTTTGCACTGAATCGATCTACCAGGATACTGGCAATACCCTTGGGTTCAGTATATTTAATACCATTCTTTTGTAGCTCAGAGCAGATCTGGGCATTGCCATTAAGATTTTTGACATAGATGTAGAATGCCTTGTGGTTGTCTTTGGAATCTTTGGCAATTTTATTTTCATAATTAGCTTTGGAGGATTTTATGAGGGATCTGAGCTTCTTAATGAGGCTGGTAAGGGAGTTTTTTGCATCCTGGGATTTTCTTCTTTTCTGCAACAGTTTCTTCCTTTTGTTGTAAAGTTTGTTTATAGCAGGACCAACCAGACTGGCTTACTTTTTTTGGAGGAGAGCGTCTTGGTTCTATTTGGGATGGCACGATTCATGCATGAGTGGATGTGCTCGTACAGTGTTTTACTGTGGGATTCAACAGTTGAACTTTCAGTTCCCGTCTGCATGGGTGTCATGAAGTTTGTCACTTCTGACTTGAGTAGCATGAAGTTGGCTTTGAAGAAGTTTTTTACAGAGGTTTCCTTACTGCGGGGGTGGGGGAGGGATGTGGATATCAAGGGTGATTAGTTTATGGTCAGACCTGACCAACGAAGGTGGTGACCATAGGTGTAGAGCATCAATTTCCCATGTTGGTAATGACCAGGAGCCCCTGGTGGGACTACGGATTAGTTGATCCAGGGCATCGGAATTTATGAATTTTAAGAAACGTTGGGCAAAGGTGTTGGTACATGAGTAGTTTTCCCAGTTAATGGCAGGGTAGTTGAAATCACCCAGTATTAGGGTGTTTGGCTGTATCTTAATATTTTCCAGTATGTTTAAAAAGGTGTAGTGAGAATCCTGGGGCATGGTGTGGGATCTGTAGCAAGCTACAATTTGGATTGCAGTCTTACCTAGTGTTAGTTGCACCTGGAGAATTTCAGACACATTGTGTTGGGCAACTAGCCAGGTGGTGTGAATATCCTTGGTGAATATGGACACTCCTCCACCTTTAGTGTTTTGGTCCTGGTTTGGTGGCCGAAAAGTGTGGTAAGAGTTGTAGTCTGGTATTGCAGGGGTGCTCTCTGGAGCCTTGAACCAGGTCTCAGTTACTGCACATCTTGTAAACAGTCCCAGTATTGAAAATAAATGAAGGATTTGTACCAGGTACTGAATTAAACTGTTAATTTGCCGAGTCTAAAGGGTTTAAGACTATTTTGAACTCCACTAGTGATTTCAGCATTTATAATTATTCTATGGTACAAGTTACTACAGCTCATGCAGATTTATTTTCTAAAGGGCTCACCATTGTGCCTACTAGAAGGGCAGATATTTCTACCCTTATTATTGACCTTAAGTTGTTTGTATGCAAACTGAATTAAGCTATGTGGTTTAATAATACTTATTTACCATTGAATGTTTCTTTGCATTGTTTGAGTTTGTTTAATCCACCTTTACAGCCATCTTTAGCCAATTCTGAATGAGTTTGTGAGGTGCATTTTAGGAATGTTTCTAATGACAAGTGTCATGATTACCAAGCTAATTTAACTAAACAGGAGAATGTGTTGTTAAATGAACTTACAAAAGATACAAAAATAAGAATTATGAAGCCTGATAAAGACGGTGGCTTGGTAATAATGAATGAAACTGATTATGTTAGTGCTATGTATGAAATATTATTGTTTGATGATTATGAGAGTTCTTCTATTAACAAAATTAACATTGCATATGGTAAAATTGATGCGTTATTGTTTGACCTTTGGATGGAAGGTTCTATTCTTAAAAATGAATATGAATTTATGTTAATTGATAAACCTGCGGTAGCTAATATTTTTGGCATACCTAAATTACATAAGAATATGGAAAAAACTCCATTTAGGCCAATTGTGGATGCCAAAAGGTCTAAAACCTGTTTTATTGCTAAGTACTTAGATTTAGTTACTAAAACAAATTTATCCAATGTTCAGTAGATTTGTAAGAACTCTTGGGGTTTTTTACAACTTTTAGGTGAAAGTGAATATAATTCAGATATATATATATTTTTTTTACCATTGATGTGCACAATTTATACACAGTCATTCCACATACCACTGGCCTTATTTGGTTTGAGAGTCAGTTGCACAAAACTGGTGCATTTAGTTCTAGCCAGGTTTATGCTATGACTACTTTAATGGAAATTGTTTTAAAGTACAATTTTCTTTTCTTTGAAGGCCAGTATTTCAGACAGGTGTCTGGGGTTGCCATGGGTGCAGCCTGTGCACCCATGTTTACTAATTTAGTAATGGCTGAATGGGAAGACAATTTTATTTTTAAAAGTAATTTTAACACTTGGGCTTTATATACTCGATTTGTGGATGACATATTTTTGTTGTGGACAGATACAAAAGAAAGACTAAAGGAATTTTTGACATACATTAATAAAATTGCTGATTTTTTGCAATTCACTTATAATTATGATTTAATCAGATTTCCTTTTTGAATGTGTTAGCAAAAATGACAGTGCGGCTTGTTATGTCTCCAATATTTTTCGTAAGCCCACCTTCTTAAACAGCTATTTACATTATTCTAGCTGTCATCAACACTATCAAAAGAGATCTGTGGTTAAGGGTCAGTTAGTCAGACTTGCTAGAATTATTTCAGAATTTGATACTTTTAAAACTGAAACTGATAAACTTATTCAAATGTTTTTGAACAGGGGTTATCCATTAGGTTTGTTATTGGATTTACAATCAGAAGTAATTACCAAAATAAATCTGGGAGTGTACAGGCCTATTTTGGTCAGGACTGAGGAGCACGGATCCAGCCCCTTCCCCAGAGTTAATAACAGTGTCACTCCAAGTATGAGACTTTCATGTATTACTACTTATAATTTGGACAGCCCTAGAATAGCTACAGTGTTAATTCAAAATTGGCCAGTTCTTATTTCTGATTCCTCTATGTTAGCAAAATTTGGTCTGAGACCCACCATTACCTACAGAAAAGATAGATTTTTTTAAACAACTACTTGAAAATAGAACACTAGGAAGTAGCTTGAAAAGGAGGGGTACTTTTAAATGTGGACATTGTCCTCAGTGTAGGTACATTATTGAGGCTGACACTTTTTGTATAAGGAGTAAAGTCTATAAAACTGTTGGGCATTACTACTGCACTAGTTCACAAGTTGTTTACCTAGCTCAGTGTCAACACTGCCCCTCATTTTATATAGGTAAAACCTCCCATAGATTAAGGGACCATCTTTATGAACACACTTTGGACATTAGAAAAGAGAGAACCACCAATGCTTTGTTCAGACACAATAGTGTTAATCCAACACATGCATTTGAGTTTATGGTTATTCAACAGCTCAAAACAGATGCAAAGGTAAAATCATTGATGAACATTTGACTCAACAAGAATTAAAGTGGCAAATCTGTTTGGATGCCATGTCTGCACCCGGATTAAATGATGGTTGCTCACTTGCACCAGTTTTAAAACTTAAGAATTATATTATTTCGTGGAAGTCTTTTATACAGTTATGTGATTCTCTTTTTATACAGTCGTGATTTCTTTTTATATAGTCATGTGATTTTTAATTTGATTCTCATTGGATGTAGTAGTATATTTAAATAGTTGATGTGAAGTTGTTCAATCTCGTCGTTTGTTCTTTACACGTGGGTGTCGGCCGCCTTCCAAGCTCAAGATCTTTGAGTTAGCTCAAGGCACAGTCCCTGTCCCATGATACTCTTCTACCAACCCCAGATCTAGTTTTCCTGTGCAACGGATCGGAAGATCTTCGGAGGAAGCTCGGGCCAGTAACCTTCTCTATTATATTTAAGAATTTAAAAATTTCCTATTAGGCTATCTGATATTTCTGAGACTTCTCATATTTCTTGTAATTGTTGGTTAGTGAGTTGGATGAAAGTTATATTTTTGTCTTCTAATTTGGAGCGGTTGTTCCTAGGCCTTTAGCCTTTCTTGAGTTGCATTTACTTGACAGGACTCTGTCAAATTTAATTCCCTATCCCCTTATAGTTCTTAGAATCATTGTATTTGAACGTTTTTGTGTCACATTTTTCACATAGTCATTGCAGTTCAGGGATCTGAACTTTCTAAGGAGTTCTGTGGTTTTGATTATTTGATATTGTTATCAGGGATCTGATATTTGTGTGTAATTGTTTATAATATCGGATAAACAAAAATCTGGTTTTAAAAGGTGTGACTGGGAACAAAAGATGTTCATCAATGATAACCATGTTTCTTGTGTGTACTGCTTAGGTCCACTACATTTACAAGAAGATTGCTCTATCTGCCATTCCTTCAGTAGCAGGTTTTTATTAGAGAGAAGAAGGAAATTGATCGATAGAGGGCTGTTGATGCCAGATTTCCAAGAAGCATTAGACAAGACTGACCAGACCTCCAAGTCCTCGAAAGGGTCGAAGTCTTCTAAGGTGTCATCGGAGCACAAGTCTTCTGTTCTGAGCACCTCTGGGAAGACTCGGTCGCCGGCTTCACAGCCTTTGGAGCCGTGCACCAAAATCTTACCTCGGAGACAAATCACTGTGTTGGAGCTGGTGTTGGAAGTTTTAAAGTCTCTAATCTTTAAGTCAGTGGCTTCTTTGGCTCCTTCAACCCGTTCTTCCGGTACCCTTTCCAACATCGATGTGGACCGCGTGGTGCAGAGACTTTTGGTGAACCCGACCCTGGCCAAATTGCTTTCAACTTTGACCCAGTTGGCTTCGAAGCCTATGACCCCCACCACGATTTCTGCTCCTCCTCCAAGGCCAGTTGAGCCCTCGGAGCCAGAAAGAGAGGATCTGATAGTGGTGGAACCCTCTGAGCTGAGGCCTGTTCCAGTGCCCTTGGCTCCATTGACCTTGACTTCTTCGGTTCTGATCGAAGAGTCTCAGAGCCAACACTCTCTCGCTGGTTCCGGGGGAGAGAGTCGAACCAATGCTTCGGTTCCAACTATCCCTCTCGGGGCTTCGGCGCAGATGAGCTCGGTTCCGTCCTCTGGTTCGGAGCCTGTGGTCTAGGCCCCTGGGAGGTTGCCATCTTCTTCGGAACCAGCAGACTCCATGGGTCAGGAAACCGGTGCCTTCAATGACATGAGGAGGGTCATGTCTGCTAAGACCCTTACCTCTTCGGATCTTTCCTGTTCCTCCCCTAAAGGGCTGTGTTCTGTCCCTACACCACAGGTTGAACCAAGCGTCGAGACCCAGAGCCTCAGGTAACCCCATTGGATGACCCCAGCTTGACTGAGACTTCACCAGACCACTGCTGAAGTCCCCAGAAAAAGACTGTGCAAGAGAAGGCATTTAGATTCCCCTCAGAAATCCTTAACATCAGACACCGACTTAGAGGAATCAGAAGGGTCTCCACGGTCCTCCTCTGAGGATGTCTCATTTGCAGACATCCTGGAAATATTAAGGCAGAGGGGTGACTGGCAGTCCCTTACCCCTACTAAGGATGAGTCAGTGCTGCTGAAGGCCTTTGGGTCTCAACTTTCCACCTCCTGGGTTACTCCGCCCTTTGACGAATTAATGGACTTGGTCGCTCAAAGGGCATGGGAGTCTCCTGATTCCATAGAACTGGTCTCTCAGAGGCCCAACAAATTTATCACCTCCCCTCAAGACAGGTCTTTTCTTACAAAGGGAGTCCCCGCTGATGCCATGGTGGTGGCGGCGGCCACCAAGAAAGAGATGTCAGAAACCTCTTCTTCTGTTCATCTTCCTAATAAAGACTCTAGGACTATGGACAGGTATGGGAAATGCATCTTTAGTTATGTGACATTTGCAATGAGATCGCTCAACTATTTGACCCACTTTACCCGTCTTCAATGAGATCTCCTCAAAGAGCTTGGAGATACTCTACAGGGCAAAACAGATGATGCTGTTTCAGAGAAAGTAACGGCACAGCTTAACACCCTTAATTCTATTGTGAACTCATCCATGCGTCTTATTTCTTATGCAGCCGATAGATCGAGCCGAGCAGCAGGTTCAGCGATAGCTCTGCTGAGACACCCCTGGATACGCTTATGCTCCTTTGCGGAATCCTTCATGTCTTCCTTTGTTAATACCCCATTTGATGGCTCTTCCTTGTTTGGGCCTAAAGTCAAGGAGACGCTCCCTAGGTGTGAGCAGGAAGGAAAAACTCTATCTGCTGTAGGAGTCAGTTTTTCCACCCCCACTAGACCATACCCCAAAGGGCAGAAAGGTGGAAAATGTGGTTCCGAACATCCCAAGGAGCTTTCCAGAACACACGTAGTGAACCCCCCTACAGGGGCAGAGGAGGGGGTATAATGGTAGACGCCGCCCAGGTGGCAGAGGGGGTCCGCAGAACCAGGGTGACAGGAAGAAATTTCTTGGCAAGCCTTATCAGCGCTCCTGAGAGGAAGCCCAACCATCCTGCTCTGGAGGCAGTTAGGGGTCGCTTAGCTTTATACCCAGATGCCTGGCTAGGAATTACATCAGATTCTTGGGTAAAAAGCATAATTACCTGAGGTTACATCATTCCCTTTTCAGAATCCCCTTCTATTCATACAAGAATCCCAGGCATTCCACCCAGTCTGCAGAATCTAGCAACCATAGAAATTCAAAGGCTGCTAGAAAAAAGAGCCATCCAGTCAGTCCCGGTGGACCAGATAGGATCCGGAACTTACTGCAGGTTCTTTTTAGTTCCAAAGAAAACAGAGGACTGGAGGCCCATCTTAGACCTCAGCAAATGAAATACCTTTGTCAAAAAGGTAAAGTTCCGGATGGTCACTCTTCAATCGATACTTCCATTACTCGAAATGGATGATTGGATGTGCTCTATAGATCTCAAGGATGCGTACTACCACATCAAAATGGTCAGGCCATCCAGAGATCACTTGCGTTTCTGGCTGGGGGCCAGTCACTACCAAGTCTGAGCTCTGCCCTTTGGTCTCACCACAGCCCCCAGAGTGTTCACCAAATGTATGGCAGTGGTCATGGCTCACCTGAGACATTTAGGATTCTGGGTGTTTCCATATCTCGACGACTGGCTCCTCACCGCCACCACCAGGCATCAATTAATTTGCACCAGAGATTACACTATCAACCTGTGTTCCAGGTTGGGCATAACCTTAAATTTCGAAAAATATGCTTTATTGCCATTGCAGCATATTTCCTTTATAGGAGCAGATCTAGACACCACCACCTCCCTTGTCAGATTACCTCTAGAAAGAGTAATATCTTTGCGAAGTCAAGTGTCTCGGTTGTTAATGGAAAGGAGAGTTCCAGCATTCCAGGTTCTGAAGCTGTTAGGCACCATGGCAGCTTCACTCATAGTGGATCCTCTGGGAACGAATGCACATAAGGATACTCCAATGGCTACTATTCACACAGTGGTCTTATCAACAGCTTCCAATATCACACAAGATTATTATGACAAATGCTTGCAAAAAGGACCTTCTTTGGTGGTTGAACAGACACCAAGTTACTGTAGGTCGCCCATTTATACTTCCCCCTCCCACAGCCACAATGACCACAGATGCTTCCCTGATAGGGTGGGGGCTATTTCAGGGAAGAACTGTCCAAGGCACTTGGTCAGACATGGAATCTCATTTGCACATCAATGTCTTAGAGCTGAAAGCGGTGTCTCTAGTGTTGCAACACTTTAACGACTCTCTACCTCAAGAGACGATTGCAATACAGACAGACAACATGTTGGTAGTCTGGTACATCAACAAGCAAGGGGGAACCAAGTCTTACCCCTTATGCTGAGAGGCCCTGAGACTTTGGCAGTGGGTTGTATCCACTGGGCGCTTTCTGATAGCAATGCACATACCCGGGTCGTCCAACGTGATAGCGGGCAAACTGAGCAGAGCCATTCTGTTGCCCCACAAGTGGTCCCTCAAAGAATGAGTGGTGGAAAGGATATTCCGCAGATGGGTCCAGCCTTGCTGTGACCTTTTTGCATCCCCGATGAATGCAAAATGCAGAAGCTACTTTGCCCTGTACCTCCCACCGGGGGACAGCCCAAGGGACTCCCTTGTACACGATTGGCCTTCGGGTCTCCTATATGCCTTCCCTCCAATCCCTCTGATTCCCAGATTCTTACAGAAAGCCAAAAGCCTGGGAAGGACTGTTATTCTAATAGCCCCGTTTTGGCCTCGACAGATACGGTTCCCCTTCCTACAGCAATACCAAGTGGAAAAACCTTGGGTTCTGGACCCAGTGCCAGACCTTCTGACTCATTCATTGGGAATTCTTCATCCCTCTCTTGTCTCCCTCAAACTGACAGCTTGGCTGCTCCACTTCCCAACCTAGCCAGGTCACATGATTTGTCTCCAGCGGTTCAACATATTTTAGTTTCCTCTCACAAAGTCTCCACTAGGAAACTTTATAATAGCAAATGGAGGCGATTTGCTCATTGGGCTTCTCAGCATGGTATTGATCCGTATGTTGTCCCTATTCATAGTATTCTGGAATTCTTGACTTCGCTCTTTCACGATGGTGCTGCAGCTTCAACGATAAGGGTTCAATTAGCTGCCATATCTAACGTCCATGTGGGATGCAGTGGCTCAAACATGATGTCCCACAGATTATGTAAAGCCTTTTTGGAAGGATCTCATCACCTTAGGCCACCTATCAGACATCCTGTTACTCCCTGGAATCTGAATTTGATGCTGTCTCAGCTCATTCTTCCACCTTTTCAACCTGCATCATCTTGTCCTTTGAAGTTCTTTCCTTGGAAGACAATTTTCCTAGTGGCTATTACTTCAGCTCGTAGAGTTTCTGAACTACAAGCACTTTCTATCAGGCCGCCATATCTAATCTTTCACCCCAACAGAGTGTCTTTAAGAACAAATCCTATCTTTCTTCCTAAGGTCTGCTCTGAGGCAAACTTGAACCAGTCTATTGACCTTCCTACTTTTTTCAGACATCATGCTAATAGAATGGAGTACATGTTACATAAGCTTGATGTTCACAGACAATTGAGGTTTTACTTAGACAGAACAAATGAAGTTAGGAAATCTGATCAACTATTCATTTCCTATACAGACAATAAGAAAGGTTTGTCGGTATCCAAAGTTACATTGTCCAAATAGATTGCTGATTGTATAAAATTTGCATATTCTTCAGCTAAACAACCTTTAGAATGTGAGTTGAAAGCTCACTCTACCAGGGTTGTTTCTACATCTTTAACCCATGCAGCCCATCTACCTTTGGGCATTATTTGTGCAGCTGCTACTTGGTCCAAACCTCATACATTTATCACTCATTACAAAGTGGACAGGGCCTCCAGGGACAGGGCTTCCTTTGGTTCCACTGTTCTCAGGAATATACTTCCATGAGACACCCAGGATTAGGGTGCTTGGGACGCTACCCACGTGTAAAGAACAAATGGCGAGATTGAACAACTTCACATAAAGAAGTTATGTTCTTACCATAAAGTTCCATGTGAGTTGTTCATCTCACCTTTGTTCGTACACTACCTCCCACCTTCCCCCTCCAGGTTATGGAAGAACAGGTATGACTGGTGGTCTGGTTGGTCTTACTAATGTCTTTCTTTCCAACCAGATTATTGCTTAGCTATTGTAAATAGTTATGTACTTTGTACATGGTTTATAAATGGTTGCTTAGTGTGTATTTTTCTTGCTGGTTCAGCAAACTAGATCTGGGGTTGGTAGGAGGGCATCATGGGATAGGGAGTGTGCCTCAAGCTAACTCAAAGATCTTGAGCTTGGAAAGCGGCCGACTTGGAGCCGATGGATCGGCTCCGAACCCACGTGTAAAGAACAAAGGCGAGATGAATAACTCACATGGGACGTTATGGTAAGAACAGAACTTCTTTTTTTGTGTTTTAACATTGTTCTGATGAAGTTTCTACTAGAGGAATGAAAGCGCTAAACCTTGTATTTTGACTCAATAAATGAGTGGTTTCAAGCAGCAAGTGCTTTCCTTGTTGTGGTTTGGTATTCCTAGTTTGTCTTTTGGATCCGTATAAGAGGATATGTCTCACAGCCATCTATATGCTTCCTGGAATCAACATCCTAGTAGTAGAAGATATCCTTTATTAGATCTCTCATAATATTAACAAGAAAATCATTATTTTTGGTGATCTTAATAGGGACTACCTTTTTCAAAACTCTAACTTCCCCACTCTCTCCATTAATCTCTTTGGCTTCACCAAAATATCACTACTGCTACATGAATATACAGATGCAGCAATAGACAGTCAACCAACAAATTAACACTAATGGCTTTCTGCCCAACACCATAAGTGACCATTTCCCTACCTTTACCACAAACCAAACTAATCATGCACCCAAACACATAGTTTATAACCATGTGTGCAAACTCTCCTGCTTTAATGATTACACTTTCATAAGCTGCCTCTACAAGTATAACTGGGATATTCTAAAAGCTTGCCCCTTGATGATGTAATTCTCTTTAATAACACACCCCTTAACATACTAAATGAAATAGCTCCTATTAGATCAAAAAGAATCAAATCTAACCCCATTCCCTGGCTCACAAAAGAAACTAGGCCTCTCATTATGAATGGAGATAAGACTTGCAAAGCATAGTTTAGAGACAATACTGAAGACAAGTGGCAAAATTTGCACAACTTAGAAACCTTGCCAATCTAAAAATCAGATCAGACAAAACTGCATACTTTCTTAAGCTCCAAGGGAAACACTAACAGAACCTCAAAATATTCTGGACTTCAGTAAGAGGGCTACTATACCCTGGCTAAACTAAAACTCCTTCATCAACTAATGCCAACAACTCCAACCCCATAGTTACCAAGTTTGATACTCATTTCACACAATCTGTCCTCTCTTTACTTAAAACCAAACCAGCCTCTACCCTCACTGTCTCTAAAGGCCATGATCAACATCAAACCCCTATCTTCCTCCAACCAGTACCCACCAATACTATCAAGAAACACCTGTTAAGGCTAAAAAAGTCAGCTCCAAATGCCAAAAAGTTCCCAAAAGAATATCTCAAAATTGCTGCTGATGTTCTTGTATGCACTGTATCCACATTGATAAGCCAGTCCATTATAGAGATCTACCTCCCCTCTATCTTGAAAAAAATCCCATGTTATAACTATACATAAAGATAGAACATCCACTGATCACCCCAGTTACTGACCCATAACTCTTCTACCACCCCTTTCTTAAGTATTAGAAAAATGGATTCTTTCCCACCTCCTATCCCAGCTCAGCAATACCAGTCCCCTCTCCGCCATTCAGCATGGCTTCCAGCCTCACCACAGCACCACTTATGCTCTACTTAGTTTGACCAAAACCATAACCTGTAATAGTAATACTGGCAACCTACTATGTTCACTGCTACAGTACCCTTAGCTGTAAGAGTTATATCCTGAAAAGGATATAATTGCTTACCCGATTCCAGAGATTCAGTGCACCTTCCAAAGGCTCAAACAATTAGACAGATAAGCTCCCACTAAAGAAAAACCTTCCACATAAAAAAAAAAAAAAATGTTGTTTAAATGTACTTCCTTGCTTAGGAGGTTGTGTTTAAACTGATTATCACAAGAATTCACTTTGTTTTAAAATGGGAATGCACTTTTTTCATGTCATTTTAAAAGATGTTTAAAGTAGAAATTGTGTTTTTTTTTTCTGGTCAGCAAAGTGCATTAACGCACTTTTACTATGTTTTTTTTTTGGAAAAAAAAAACTTTTAACAACTTTAAATTTTTACTGCTTGTTTTCCCCAGGGAAGAAGCACCATTTTTGGCTTGACCATGGAACAAACTACTAGTCCCATGGTTGGTCCTTCTTCCTGCCACAAAAAGAAAAAAATTAAGCAAGACGCCTTTGCTGCCACAGCAGGCTAGCAATCTGTCTCAGCTGCAGGTGGGTGATTCTTCTGTGGCCAAAGCTTGTTCCTCAGACCACTCATCTTTTATCCTGAATCCTTCTGGTGTAACACCTACAACCACTATGGACCGGGCATTAGCCACATCCTTTGCTGCCATTCATGTCAAGCAGAGCACCTCGCTGGCCCTCTTCAAGAGAAATCTTGACGAGTGGATGGGTAACAGAAAGTTCACCCCAGGGATCACTCTAGCTGCCCTACTGGATGGGGCACTGTGAACTAACAACAGGTGGCACGGTGCCTGGGCAATTTTTTTGGGCTACGCCTGTAAAGGCTCCAGGGCCATTAGCCTAGTACATACCTATGAACTTTCTGTTACCCATCCACTCGTCAAGATTTCTCTTGAAGAGGGCCAGCGAGGTGCTCTGCTTGACATGAATGGGATGCTTATTCCATAGTATGGACAGTCTTTAGGAAATAAATCTCTCCCTCCAGCATGTTCTGTTAATTGTGGTAATGAGGTTGTGATCTCTGGAGTGTATGGCAAGGGGGGACTGGGGATTTCTTTAGGTTTAGCATTTCAAGTAGGGCTGGGTCAGACATGGCTTTGTAAGTCAAGCAGAGATTACCTCTAAGTAGACGATAAAAGACTGAGAACAACTGATGTTTCTTGGGTCTGTCCATGTAGGACATGTGTTTAAGCCCTAGGATCTTTTTTGTGAGGTGCTTTTGTGGCCTCCCCAGCTGTTGTAGATGTCTGGTCAGGTGCATGCCAAACGAGGTGTTATATTCGATGATTGGTCTAATGAGGGATGAGTAGAGAGGGATGATGACCTCTTTCTTCCTGGATACGAAGCCTTTGGTTATACGATGTGTCATGTAGAAGGACTTTCTGACCACAGTAGCAATGTGGTGGTCAAAAGTGAGGTGGCTGTCAACCTGGGTGCCCAGATCTCTTATGGCCCCTTCAGTGTTCACTGGGCTCCCATCAATGTGGTAATTCTTGGGAACTGAGTTTTTTCCAAAGGGGAAGATAATGTATTTTTTGGCATTAAGCTTCAGGCTATGGTTCCAACACCAGTCATTGGTCTCAGAGAGGCCCTTTTGTAGGATGTCTGCATCACTTGGGGAGTTGATAATGACTTCTAGCTTGCAGTCGTCAGTGAACTTGGTCAGCCAGAGTCCTTCTGTGTTGGCCTGGACTTCTGAGAAGTAGATGCCAAACAGGAGAGGGCCCAGGACCAAGCCCTGTGGGACTCCACTCGTGACTGGTCAACAGTCTGACTTGGAATCTGCAACTTTCACTCTGTGGCCCTGTCTGTGAGCCAATTTGCAACCCTCCTAGTGATGTAAGGGTTGAAGCCTAATTTGCTGAGTTTATCAATGATACCTAAGTGGGAAATGGTATCAAAGGCCTTGGTCAGGTTGACATAGGCTGTATGCACTGCCTTACCCTCATCCACAGCCTTGGTGACTGCCTCGAAGAAGTCAACCAGGTTCAGCAGGCAGGATCTCCCCTTGCCAAAGCCAAACTGTGTGGGGTCAAGAGTTTGGAGATTGCCTAAATCTTTCTTAAGTAGGTCCATGATGATGTGCTCCATAGCTTTGCATACCAGACTCATCAGGCTAATGGGGCGATAGTTCCCAGAGTCTGTAGTTGCTCCCCCTTTATGGAGCGGGATGACTGTAGCAGTGCGCCATTTATTAGGTACATAACCTGAGGTAAGGCTGTGATTGAACAGGACACACAGATGTGGTGCCAGTTCATTTTGTAGCTCATGTAGGATGCGGCCAGGGATATTATCAGGTCCCATGAATGCTGTATTATTGGCTTTGGACAATACAGATTTTACCTGTGCCAGAGAAATGGTGGGTACCAGGCTTTCTTCTGGTATTGTGATAGGGCCCTTGGGGGGGAGAGGGGTAAAGTTGGCACTGAATCTGTCGGCCAGTATGTTGGCTATATCTATTGGCTCAGTATAGGAGGTGCCATTATGCAATAACCCGGAGAAAATCTGAGTAATGCCTTGGAGGTTTTAGATATAGAAGACTTTGTGGTTGTTTTTGGTGTCAGCTGCAATTATGCCTTCATAGCTTGAATTAGAGGATTTGATAAGGGATCTCAGCTTTTTGTTGAGACTGATAAGGGAGGTTTTCCAGTTTTGTGACTTTAGTTTTTTTCTGCAACAGTTTCTTCCTTCTGTTGTAGAGTTATTGATGGCTGGGGACCACCAGATTGGCTTCCTGATTTTGGAGGAGAGTGTCTTAGTTTTATTTGGTATGGCAAGGTCCATGCATTTGTGTGCATGCTCGTACAGTGCATTGGTGTATGATTCTGCAGTTGTGAAACTATTTTCCATTGGCATGGGTGCCAAGATGTTAGCCACCTCTGTTTTTAGGAGTTGTAGGTGAGATGGAAATTTCAATGGTGATCAGTTTGTGGTCAAATTTAACCAGGGATGAATTGACTATAGGTGTGGAGCAACGGTCTCCCATGTTGGTGATAACCAGGTTGAGGATGTTGCTTCCTCTACTGGGGGTTAGAATGAGCTGGTCCATGGCATTGGAACTGATAAATTCCAGAAAGTGTTGGGCTTGTACATTGGTACTTGAATCATTTTCCCAGTTGATGTAAGGGTAGTTGAAGTTACCTAGTATGAGAGTATTGGGTTGGACCTTGATAGACTCCAGGGTGCGTAGGAACCTGGAGTGAGAGTCTAGGGACATGTTTGGGGTTCTGTAGCAGGCTATGACTTGTATCGCCATCTTACCCAGTGTTGTACCTGAAGTATCTCGGATGCATTATGCTGGCCTACCAGTCTAGAGGTGTGCCATCCTTTAAGAATATGGAGACACCACCACCTTTGGAGCTTCTGGCCATATTCTGGGGCCGAAAGGTATGGAATGAGTTGTAGCCTGGGAGTGCAGGGGTGCTTTCTGCCTCTTTAAACCAGGTCTCTATTACAGCACAGATGTCGACAGTTTCCATTTTGAGAAGAGCTTCGAGCAAGTGCATCCTGAGATTTAGACTTCTGACATTGAGCAGAATGACCCTCAGATTGCATTTGTTTGTAGCTGTTATGGTGGAATTTTGGTCTTTGGAATACTGCCTAAAAAAAGGCACTATAGGGTTGTCAAGAGCCTTAGCCAGTACCCAGAATCACAGGGGTGGCAGATGCAGGTTGTTTCTGGCAAAGCATCGAGGTCTGTTGTTGATGTCGTCCCAGGCAGACATATACTGGATCCCCTTAGAATGACTTCAGAAACTTAGCCAATTGTTGAAGTCAATCATTTTCTGCTCATACTGTGGTGTATCATTCTGGGTGATGGTAGAATACTGCTCAGGGCTAGGGTCATACCTGCCTGAGCCACATAATCTCTTTTCATGTAGTCCAGGGAGGTATGTCTCAGGTCATTCACTCCCACTTTGACAATGACGGAGTCATTTGTACTTGTGGAGTGACTAGATTTAAAAGATGCATATCATCACATCCCTATTCACCCAGATTTCAGGTGTTTCTTAAGATTTTGTCTATTTGGACCACATTATCAGTTTTCTGCCTTATCCATTGGGCTATCCACTGCACCAAGAGTATTCAAAAGTGTCTAGTTCCAGTTATAGCTCATTGCAGGCTACAGGGTATCTCAAGTTTTACATATTTAGAGTGCTTGCTTATCTTTCCAGAGTTGTTTTGAAAGTGTCAGTAATCTCTCTCTTGGGTGAGAGATCTCTTATCCAAGCTGGGATCCAAGAAAGCATTCAGAAGTCTTTTTGACTCCATCACACAGGATTGTGCTCATGGGGTGTCTGCTAAACACCTTAGTTCAAAGAACTTTTTTCCATAGGAAAAAAATAGATCTATACCTATTTCTATTTCTAGGGTTTTCCACTCAGACTTTGGTCACTGCCAAGAAATACCTCAGGATTTTGCATCTCATGGCATCTGTGATTCTCATGAAACATCTGGCAAGACTCCGCATGAGAAAGATACAATGGTATCTGAAGTCTCTCTGGTCCAAGGATCCAATACCCATTATATTTTTTTAAATACCAGTTCTGGGGTTTGTCAGAAGAGAAATGGAGGTGGAGACATAAAATATCCCTAGATCCAGGTCTCCCCTTCTCCCTCGATACAAAGCAGTCAGTCACCACAGACTCCTGAGATGTTGCTTGGGGAGCAGTTTCAGGAGAGATAAAAGTGCAAGGTATTTGGTATACCAAGGACAAATGCATGCATATAAATATAAAAGAGATGCTTAGTTTGCTGAAGGCTCTCAACTCTCTGAATCGTCTTTTGTCTCCTTGACCTTTTCAAGCTGTTACAGATAATACCACAGTCATGTGGTACATCAACAAGTAAGTGGAATGTAGGTCTTACACCTTTACAGACTAGCCATGTTAGCTTGGGATATATCTTCACAGCACAATTGCACTCTACAGGCATCCTACATCCTATCAGAGCAAAATTTTGTGGCAAATAAGCTGAGCAGAACAAATGCAGATCCTCACAAATAGATCAGGGGCTCTTCCAAGATTTGATCTGTCTGGCAGAGTTCCTTAAGCAGACACTATTTCCTCCTCTCTGAACAATTAGCTGGCAAAATTCTGCTTTAGGACTCTATGCAAGAAGGCCTAGGAGACAGATCCCTTTTCTTTTCCTTGGACAGGAATATTCTTATATGCTTCTCCATCCTTTAATCTAATATCCAGGGTACTTCTGAAGATTCAGAAGGAATCCTCCAAGATCATTGTGGAAACTCCCTTCTGACTCAGTCAGTAGAGGTTCCTCCTTCTTTCAGAAATGGCTTGAAGCAGTTACCACAATCTTCCTCACAAGAATGGATCTACTCGCAGAAGAACAGGGGTGTTTCATACACCCTGACCCCGATCATCTTCATCTTACTGTCTGAATGATAGTGTCTTATTTCCCTTTAGGCACCTGTTTACTGAAGATGCGCAGCAGATAATCAAGGCAAGAAAGCCTGGTACTCGAAAATTATATACTTGCAAATGGAAAAGTTTTTTTAGTTGGTGCTAACAACATAACCAACACCCATTCAAGGTTAATAGTTCTCTGTTTTTACAATACTTGTGTGAGTTACTATCCTTTGGGCTTTCTTATTCCTCCATCAAGGTTCATTTATTAGCCACTTCAGCATGTCTGCCCATAGATCCTCTTCCTTCAATGCATTCTCATTTCAAGATGTTTTTAAAAGGAGTTTTGCTTAAGTGACATCTAAGAAAACTGGTGACTTCTCCTTGGGATCCTAATTTTGTGCTAGAGAAGCTGACACTTTCTCCGTTTGAGCAAGATCATTTGGTTGACTTGATTTTCTTAACATGGCAAACTATTTTACTTATTACTTGTTCGTTGGTTATTTTACTTATTGCTGTGATGTCTGCAAGAAAAGTATCTGAGTTGCAAGCTCTTTGGTGAGGCAACCCAATCTCATTTTCCACACAGCAGTGTTTAAGAACTAAACCTTCTTTTATGCCTAAAGTGATATCCAGGTTTATGTTAAATCAAACTATCTAGCTCCCTGTTTTATTTTCTGAACCTTAAAATGAGGGAGAAAGGATAATATATTCCTTGGATGTCCACAAGCAACTCAGTTAGTATCTTGACAGAACAAAAAGTTTTCATATCTTTGATTCAGCTGTTCATTTCTTGTGAAGGTAAGAAAAGGGGGCACCCTGAATCAAAACTGGCTTTTCCCAATGATTGTCTCAGGCTATCACCATAAAACTATTCCATACAGACTAAAGCCCCAGTCTACTAGGTACTTGTCTTCTTTTATGGCTTTATTAAATGGTTGGATTCTAGATGTATTCTAGAAACAGCGACTTGGTCCTCTGTACATACTTTTAAAAGGAACTGTAAGCTTGGTTCCTTCTCTAGGTCTAGATAAGGTTTTGCTAGGACCATTCTCCTGGGGGATCCTGGACCCTTCCCCTTCCCCACCTCCGAAATGTAGTAAGATAGAGTAATCTACTCATATAGCTAAGGCTACTGCAGCAATAGTCAATGTGAATAACATAGTACAGTTGTGTAAGTAAACCTACCATAACAGCAGATGTTCAGGTGATCACTGCTGCAGTAGCTGCTCCGTCCCTCCCTCCATTTCCCTTTTTGTTTTTTTTTTATGCCAGGGTGTGTATATATGTAAATATAGTCTTACTCTTAGATATGTCCTGACAGGGCTCAGCATTCCTCTCTCATTTGGCATGAATGCTCTGAAGGGCTTGCTGCTCAGACCTGTGTTTTTAGGCAGCTAAGCTTGACCTGTCTAATGGTTTAAGTGCTTGGAAGGTTCACTGAAGCTTTGGAAGCAGTCCAGCTATTAGTATATGAATATAAACCTTGTAGCTAAGGCTAATGCAGCAGTGATCATTCAAACATATTCTGTTATGGTAAGTTTACTTACTCAGCAGTACTTTCTTCCCTTTTCTTAGACATGTTGAAAGCAATCGACATAGTACCACACTAACGCCTGCTTCAAAAACTAGCTCCCCCAGGACTCACCCAGTCATCTCTTTCCTGGTTCCACAGTTACCTGACTGATAGAATAATCTCTCTCCCTTCCTGTCTGTCTCTGTTGATGTGCCTCAGGGAAAAATTCTAAACCCTTTACTGTTCAACATCTTTACAAATAACCTTCAAAAAGTTACCCAGGATGCTTCCATAGTTCAATGCACAGACAAAGTTACTCTCATGCGCTCAGCAACAAGCGTCCCACTGTTTCATAAGATGACCCAAGATGACTTCATCTTTATTGAGTCCTGGCTAGATGACTGCCAACTACTCTTTAATCTAAAAAAATTCCCAAATTCATTACTTTTTACACACAAATCTTTGTCAGCACAGAAACTATCTTTCAACATCACTCCAGCAAAAAGTACCATAATGGAAATAGCATTCAATACAAAAATTCTTGGTGTCATTATAGACGATCACTTAAAATATGATCAACATGTCACTCAGGGCATCAAGAAAGCTTACCAAAAATCTGGGCTTCCTGTATGAAATGAAACCCTTTCTCACTGACTCTGCTAGGAAATCTTTAGCATCTTCTTACATTTCCCCTTACTTCTTTGTATGCACCACTCAACCCAACTTATCTCCATTCTACCTTACAAAATAAAGTAGAGGTTTTCTACTACAAAACAGATAAGTTTGCATCTAACTTATCAAACCAAATTCACAACTGCTTATTGCTAAAGCAGCTAAACTGGCTCAGATTACCTAATTACCTTACCTAGTCCCAACTACTTACTGTCCATAAAATAATACACAAACCTAACAGCTGCACTTCACGCCAAAACATCTTCAAAAACTACTGTCCACCTATGAATCTCCACTCACACAACAAATATCTCCTGACCACCACCATATCCCACAGCAGTGCAGGTGAAACCCTTTACTCAGCCTGTGTTACCAAGAACTGGAACTGCATCCCACTTACTCTAAAATAAGACATCATTACTACAAGCTTTAAGCACCACCTAAAATGACATCTAACTTCCTCATGCCTATGCTCATGCTCCTACCCTGACTAAACATTAGTCTTTCTGTTTAATTGCAAAACTTTTTTTATCACACTCACCTCAGTTTTTTTCTTTTTCTTCTACCTCTACACCTTTCATTACTCCCCCACCTAACATATCATCCTAGCCCTCTCTTTTTCCCTACCCTCGCCCATTTTCCTCTCCTCATCTCTTTACTTATCTACTATAATCTCAACCTCTGCTTAGTTCTGAACATTTTCTACTGCCAAACCTCTTTCTGCTTTTATTGTTGTTTTCCCTCCTGTTCTAGTACAAATCAGTTCTTTGTATATGTACTTTATTGTTTAATATTACCAACTAATGTATGTTAAAAATGTTATCTTTTTTTATGCACTGTATATTTATACAGAGCTCTTCTCACCGGGCCTCTGCTGAAACTAGGACTTGTTGCCTAGTCAGATTTTCACAGTAAACATAGGCAATAAATAAATAAAACAAAATAAATAAGCAGTTCTTAAAAGGAGTTTTACATATTAGACCTCCTAGGAAACAGGTGTCACCTAGCTCATCTGGCTGATTTATGGTTCTTGATGTGGAAGATTGTGTTACATATTGCTTTGACATCTACAAGAAGAGTATCTGAGTTACAAGCTCTTACAGTGGGTCACCCATATTTGGTATTCCATACAGACAGGGTTACTTTAAGACAAATCCCTTATTCATGCCAAAAAGTTGTTTCAGGGCTTACTTTGAATCAAACTATCCATCTCTCTGTTTTCCATCCAGACCCTAAACATTAGGGGAAAAAGGATTCTTCATACGCGGGACATGCACAGGTAATGCGAGTATTATCTTGACAAAACTAAGTCCTTTAGGAAGGCTGAGCATCTAATTCCCATGATGGTTGTCCCTTACTATTGCTTTTTGTTATTCCCACTGTGATAAATCTCCTCACAAAGAATCAAAGTACATTCTACTAATGCCTTACCTTTTTAGATGACACACTGGAAAGGGGTGAACTCTAGAAGCATTCTATAGGCAGCTGTGCTGTCCTCTGTACATACTTTTATAAAACACTACAAACTGGATTCCTTCTCCGGGTTCAGAACAGGCTTTGCTGGGACCATACTCCAGTGGCTCTTGGATCCTAATCTTTCTTCTTTCCTTGTTGGATAGGCTATTGTAGTCTACCCTTATATAGCTTTAGGCAACTGCAGCATTAATATGGATGAGCACAATGCAGTTGTCTAAAAGCTGCACTTACCATAACATAGATATTCAAAGTCATCCCTGCTGCAGTAACCACTTCCTCCTTCCATTCCCCCTTTTTGTATATATAGGTATGCTTTTTTATATCTTAACTTTTCTGTTTCTTTCAAGACAATAGTCTCTCTTCCGTTTTTGGGGGGAAGGAAGTCCTAGGTATTTTTGGCACCCAAGCTGTTTTCTTAACTTTGAGCTCACATCACAGCAGTCTGGGAACATGTATGCAGGGCAGCCAGAGAATTTTGGAGATTGGCCTGCAATTATATTGTGGGCAGGATATAACCCATATAGTACAGCTGTAGGATACTGCAGCAGTAATGCCTTTAATCATCTATTATTATGTCAAGTGCAGCTTACACAACTGATCTTTCTACCACACCATTTTCTAGTTTCCCCTGTGTCTTTGTCTAAACCCTACAATGTGTTTGGTAGATATCACCATATGGGTATGGCAGAAATGTGCATGACCTTTCATGCCATCGCCCGAGACTGGTGAAGTTCATATAAAACCAGTGTCTTTGATAAAAAGAAAAAGTGATAGACACTGTCTTTTTAGGTAAGAATCACATCTGGTAGTTATCAAGTCTGTCAGTAACCAAGGAAGATAGGAAAGCCATCATGCCTTTACTGTTGTCTGGAGAGTGGAAACCCCTTATCAGTAGCCTGGAGTGGAGGAGAAGCTGCTTTTCTGTGCATGTGGACTTACTTTCTTTCTTCTTCTTCTTCTCTTTTTGTTTTGGGATGGTATGAAAGAAGCATGTTTTCATTGACAACAGCACTAAGGTAATGTTTTCTTTTTTTTAATTTATTTTTGCATGTTTTTGTTTCTGACAGAATGTTCATATTTGTGTGTGTGTGTGTGTGTGTGTGTGTGTGTGTGTGTGTGTAGGCACAAGTGCATATTTTTGATGGGCCACATCTTGGTTTTGTTTGTTTTGTTTGCATGTTTGTGTGTGTGTGCTGGGGGGGTCATCACTTTCTTATTGCTTCCAGCTAGCTTAAGTATGTCATTGTTTGCACTTTTTCTTTCCACTGACCACCAGTCCATCAGGGTAATATACCTAGCTGGGCTGGACAGGTAGTATGACTTTGAGTTACTGCTGTTAACCAGTAGAAATGTATAGCTAGATACAGTATTACCAGCATTTCATTGTTGTGTATGTGCAAGGCTACCCCTTTTTTAATAATCAACCAGTTTATTTACAGGGATAAACACAGTTACAAGCATAAAATATCTCATGCAGTCATTTAAAGCATAAGTAATACAGTACATTTAAACTGCACTCTTTGCATGTCAGATAGTCACTCAAAAATTCCATCTGCCAAGCATTTATGATAATCTGCAGAAAGAAAAGAATAGTCCCCTATGAAACCCAAACCCATTTTATAAACTTAGTCTTCATATTACCTGCAAATATCTGGAAGCTTGACAGCAGTAGAAACACGAGTAACGTTATACTGTGAAATCATATTCAGAATACAGCAAGTCCATTTTGCTGTAGTTTTCTCTTTGAATCTCAAATTCTGTATAGCCAATTCTAGATTTTATGTTTCATACATTGTTAATTTACATCATCACTTGTAGGTCAGATCACCTGTTGCCATTATTTTTTTTATAGCTAACATTATATGGTTTAATGAGTATTTCAGATAAACTTAACGTGTTTAGATTAGTTACATTAGTTGCATTAATCCAGATAAAGATGTAGTAATATTAATCTTACATGGCCAGAATCTTTCATGTATTTCCTACAAATCATGTTATAATGTATCCAACATAGAGCATTCCCAAAAATATTTAATGCAAATCACCTAGCATGTCAGTATTACACTTCCATTAACTTTGGTTTCCTAAGGGAATCATTCTAGCAAGTTTGTTTTTGATTGTATAAAAGACATTGCTAACCAAACATTTGAAACTTTTGAGATCTGATAACATACATAGGGACAATATTCCCCATGTTCTTACTAAGTTATTAACTTACCTAGATGTTCATCATTAGATCACTTTAGCAGTAGCCTACAGTATATGAGATGTATCCTTTCAGGGATTGGACAACTGGTCAGATTTCAAAACATTAAGGCACTTCCTTAGGTTCATAGAGTCATACTAGGCTAATGGCCCTGGAGCCTTTACAAGCCTAGCCCATAGGATTCATAGGTTCATAGGTGTGTACTAGGCTAATGGCCCTGGGGCCTTTACAAGCCTAGCCATAGGATTACCCCGGCATAGTGCCACCCAACCTTAGTTCCCAGTGCCTCTGTCGAGTAGAGCCACTGGAGTTATCCCCGGGGTGAATTTTCTGTTATCCATCCACTCATGAAGATTTCTCTTGAAGTGGGTCAGCAAGGTGCTCTGCTTGACATGTATGGGAAGTTTGTTCCATAGCATGGGCAGTCTCTGGGTTATGAACGTGTCCCTCCAGCTTGTTCTGTTAATTGTGGTAAAGAGGTTGAGGTCTCTGGAGCATGTGGTGTGGAGGGATTGGGATTTCTTTAGATGTAGCATTTCTAACAGAGCTGGGTCAGACATTGCAGCCTCTCCAGTTGTTGCAGGTGTCTAGTGGAGGTACATGCCAAATAGGGCATTGTACTCTATGATTGGCCTAATGAGGGAAGAGTAGAGGGAGACAATGACCTCTTTCTTTCTGGATGCAAAACCCTTAGTAATGAGATGTGCCACATAGAAGGACTTTCTGACCACAGTGGCAATGTGGTGATCAGAAGAGAGGTTGCTGTCAGCCTGTGTTCCCAGATCTTTTATAATGCCTTCTGTGTTCAGTGGACTACCATCAATGTGATAATTCATGGGAACGGGGTTTTTCCCAAAGGGGATCAATGACACATTTTTTGGCAATGAGCTTAAGGCCATGGTTCTGACACCAGTCGTTGGTCACAGTGAGGCTATTCTGTAGGATGTCAACATCACTTGGGGAGTTAATAATAGCTCCCAACTTGCAATCGTCTATGAACTTTGTCATCCAGAGTCCCTGTGTGTTGGCCTGGACTTCAGAGAAGTAGATACCAAACAGTTGAGGACCTAGGACCGAACCCTGTGGGACTCCACTCATGACTAATCAGTAGTCTGACTTGGAGTCACCTACTTTCACACTGTGGGTTCTATCTGTGAGCCAGTTTGCAACTCACCTAGTGATATAGGGGTTGATGCCAACCTTAGTGAGTTTTTCTGTGATTCCTGAGTGGGGAATGGTATCAAAAGCCTTGGCCAGATCAAAGTAGGCTGTATGAACCACCTTGCCTTCATCCACAGCTCTAGTGACTGACTCAAAGAAGTTGACCAAGTTGAGCAGGGATAATCTACCCTTCACAAAACCAAACTGTGTTGCATCCTGAGTTTGGAGGTTCCCTATATCCTTGTTTATTAGGTCCATGATGATGTGTTCCATAGCTTTGCATATCAGACTCTTCAGATTAATGGGGTGATAGCTCCCAGGATCTGTAGTCGCTCCTCCTTTGTGGAGAGGGATGACTGTCGCAGCGTGCCATTTGGCAGGGACAAAGCCTGAGCTGAGGCTGTGATTGAACAGGGCACGCAGGTGAGGTGCCAGTTCACTGTGTAGTTTATGTAGAACACAACCAGGGATATTGTCAGGTCCCATAGAAGCTGTATTTTTGGCCTTGGACAGTGCTGTTTTAACCTGTGCAGCAGTAATACTAGGTGCCTGGCAATCTACTGGTATTGTGATTGGTACTTGGGGGGGGGGGTAAAGTTGGCACTGAATCTGTTGGCCAGCATACTGGCAATATCTGTTGGCTTAGTATAGGAGGTACCATTGTGCAGTAGCTCAGAGCAAATCTGGGTATTGCCGTGGAGTTTCTTTACATAACTATAGAAGGCCTTGTGGTTGTCTTTACTATCTACTGCAATTCTGTTTTCATAGCTAGCTTTAGAGGATTTGATGAGGGATCTCAACTTTTTGTTTAGGCAGATAAGGGAGTTTTTCCAGTCTTGGGACTTCACCTTATTCCTTATCAGTTTCCTCTTTCTGTTGTTGAGTTTGTTTATGGCAGAAGACCACCAGATTGGCTTCCTTTTTTTGAAGGAGAGTGTCTTGGTTCTATTGGGTATGGCGAGATCCATGCATTTGTGTACGTGTTCGTACAGTGCATTGGTGTGTGATTCTGCGGTTACGCAACTATTCTCCATTTGCATGGGTGCTGTGAAGTTAGCCACCTCTATTACCCTGGCATCATGCCACCCAACCTTAGTTCCAAGTGCCTCTGCCAAGTAGAGCCACTGGAGTGATCCCTGGGGTGAATTTTCTATTTTCCATCCACTCATCAAAATTTCTCTTGAAGAGGGACAGTAAGGTATAGATTCATAGGTTTTGTATGTCCTAACCTCTGAATAACTTGAGGAAAGTGGTATAAACTCAGTTGTTAGGACATCAAGCTCTCAGATCTTTCTTGCCATGAATGAATACTTTCTGCTGTGGTTTTGGATCGATGGTTAGCTTTTGATTATTCAAAGTTTGGTAGATAAGTAGCCTATTGGGGAATACCTTCAATTTTTACCATTTTTTGTGAGGAAAAGTTTAACTTGTCTGTCAAACAAATGTTGTAGGGAATGAAGATTAGTGTTTGCCACTAAAAATGTAACTCATGCTTTCATTTTTTAGTTAGAAGGGAAGAGTGATATGCCAAAGCTTTACTACCTGCTTGTCAGGCACATTTTATTTTTATATAGACATGGACCTGAGTCCCGGCTCCTCAGTCATTCCCTCCCCAAAACATAAGAAAAGAAAAGAAATAGAGGAGGGTTTGGTGTTGAGTCCATCTTCCTGTTTGCCTCAGCCACTAGTGAGTGACTCAGCTATGGCCATATCAGGTTTCTAGAACTCATCAGTTTCTCTTGGTCTTTCTGGTGTTGATCCCTGGCAAGATGCTAGTTACTGAGAGACAGCATAACAGAGGAGGGAGTGGACATTGTTCTTTCATGAAGCCACTCTAAGGAACTTTATTCCCAGGGAAAGGACAGATGTTTAACGCTTAGATCACTGTTGCAGTAGCAAAAGCTATTAGATCCTTCCCCAGTGACTGGCCAGCTTTCAAAGCTTAAGGGCACTTTCCACACATTCTGTCAGGAGCTCAAGGGGAGCACCATTATAAAGGCAATTAGCACCAGTATTGTCAGAGCTTTTTTACTACAGAAGTGCTTTCCTTTGGAGGGCCCCATGAACTGTTGGTTAACTAGTGAACTTCCAGGATGGGCAGATACAGTAAGTCTGTCTTGGGGAAAACACTCCACTGAAATTTAGTTTTCCTGAGGAAAACGTATATTTTTATGAGTAAAATATTGTGTTTGTTAGGAAATTGAATGTTTAATGCACTGCCATTGCATTTCTAAGGGAGTTTATGTGTAAATGCCAGTGTGAAATTGTATGTAAAAAATTCTGATTGTTTAACAGAATTTTCCTTTTCCTACAGGTTGTGTAGGTTTATGTTTTTTGGGGCAAGATATTGTGCTTGGGGGGACTGTCAGTGGTTTACTTATCTCAGTACCACTTGTTCTCTAAGTTACTTTTACCAACTCATCCAAGTTTCACTATCCTCCATTGAGATCTCTTTCTTGGCATACCTATGGAGCAGCTACTGGTCTCCATGGTTTTACTTTCCCCTGTTGAAGAAAATGAAAGATGTTAGGGAGTCCATGGGTGTCATGCTGGCTGCTCTAATGCCCCAGACAGTGGTAGGTGACTCTCGAGTGGCTGATCTTGGTTTTCAAGACTGCTCATCTTTTTCCTCAGTCCTTCTGGTGTTGTACCTACAGACACAAAGAACCAGGGGATAGACAGATCCTCTGCAGATGCAGGGGTGCCCTTGTTGGGCAAAGCACAGTCACTCTTGTTAGTCTCAGGGGAAGGGATGTGTAAAAGTCCTTTGCTCAGCTGAGATGGGGACCCTGAATCTGGGATAAGTATGCCTACCATAAGTCAGTTACATTCCAGGAAGTTTCCCAGGAAAGGTGACCACAGTGAGAAAATCTTTTCTTCTCCTGTTTCTATTTCTATGGACAGGGATGATTTGATGGGATTTACTAAGGAGCTTATTTCTGCCTTTGCTAACTACTGTTCAGGCAAGAAAAAAAAAAAAAAAGAGTTCCCTCTCTTTCTGACTTGGATTGTCAGTCAGGCATTACAGGGGGATAGTGATACTTCAGGAATTTCTTCTCAATGCGTGCATTCTGATTCTGAGGAAAGTATGGTTTCCGATTGCCCTCTAGAAGATTGTTCTTCCCCTGAGATTTTATTTAAGATACATTTTTTTTTCAGTGGGAAGTTCCTGTTGTGCAGAAAATGTATTATGATATGTCATAATTGGATAAGCCTAAATCTGCAGCTGTTCCTCCTGTATAGCCTGCTTTAGGAAATGTTTTTCTCAGTATTGCTAGTTGCCTAACAGTCAACCTCCAGCCCTCAGGAAGTCTGACAGATTAAAGAGGATTCCTCAGACTCCTAAATGTTTTCTGAACTTAAAACTGATCCAGCAATAATTTATCTATCTAAAACAGCTTCTGCTAAACAGGTTACTGGTGCTAACTCCATTCCCTCTGAAAAGGATGGGAAAGCTTCCAATAAGTTAGGGAAGAAAGTGTGTTATTCTGCTATGTTACCTTCAAGAATTTTAAACTGTCAAGCTCATATGTTTAGAGTATTTAGATTTATAGTTTGAGAGCATATAAACATTAATATCTAACCTCCATTGTTATGAGATAAAAAATTCACTGAATGTTCCTTAACATGTGCTTCTCGTGTTACTAAGTATGTTTTAAGGTATGCTTATGGTGCTGTTCAACCTTCCTTCAGAGCTACTGCTTCTGGGTCTTTAATGAAAAGATTGGTTTTATTTATTTATTTAGTTTGTTTACTGATCAGAATAGACCACTTGCAGTCACTGCTAAGTTTTGAGAATGAACTAATTTGTCTTTCAGTAGAAGCAGAATGAAATTTCTATTACAAAGAACATTTATTATGATTTGTTATGGTAGGATATGCCTGAATTTTGCCCCCCCAACGGATGTCTGGCAGATTACAGAGGACTCCTCAGTCTCTTAAGTATTTGTTTCCCAAACCTAAAGCGGGCAAATGGGTTAATTCTCAAACCTTCCTGAAGGTATTAAAATTGAAATTTTAAATTCTCCCTTAGATTAGTTCTGTTTGGCCTTTCTGAAGCTGAGGTGAGATGAAAAGGAAATTTGATTCAAGGGGTTAACTTAGTTTTCAACTCTCCTTTTTTAAAACAAATAAAAATGTCATTTCCTCTTTAGTTCCCTTTTTCAATATGCAGTTTAAGCTGAAAGGAGCCATCAAATGAGAGTTTAAAAGGCAATGGCAAGGAGGGTTCAAAAAGAAAGGAAAGACCTATAAAAAATAAAAGACAATCCTTCCAGTTAGCATGGCTGTTTGCCTGTTCAGCCTTCCCCCACCCACACCTCAGGGGATTCCTCTTTGCCCAGTGATCCAAGTCTCCTTGCTTCCTCTCTTCTGCATCAAATGCTTGCACAGGGAGTTATAGAACCAGTGCCTTCTTGACAGGTTGTAAAGGCTTTTATTCAAGGATTTTTCTGATACCAAATAGGGAAGGATCTTTAAGGCCTGTTGTGGACCTTTCCTTGCTAAACTTTTTTGTCAAGATTCAAAAGTTCAAAATGCTTTCCCTTCAGTCCCTTTTACCTCTTGTAAAGCTAGACTTAAAGGATGCTTACAATCACATTTCCATTTGCAAGCAGTTTAGAACTTTTCAAGATTTTCTGTATATGGCATACATTATCAGTTTTCTGTCATATGCTTTAGATTCTCCATTGCTCCAAGGGTATACACAAAGTGCCTGGCTCTAATAAATGCTTATTGTAAACTTCAAGGCATTCACATGTTTCCATATCTGCATGACTGCCTTATCTTTACAGACTTTTTTCCAGCTGTCAGGAGTCTTCAGCAACTATTTATAATTTTCTACTCAGTCTGGGTTTTCAAATCAACTTTCAAAAATCTCTCATCCTTTCTCGCAGAATTGTATTTCTGTAATGTCTGCTAGATTTTGCTCTGAAAACAGCCTTTCTTCTTCCAAACAAGGTAGAGATGTTTCAACATTTCTTCCTGAGTTTTTCCAACCAAAGCCAGGTGTCTGCAAGAGAATTTCTCAGGATTTGTGGTTCATGGCATTAATGATTCTCATTCTTCACCTGGTCAAATTCTTCATTAGGTGAATCCACTTGTACCTCAGGTCAGTCTGGACTTAGAATATTTGCATTTTATCTTTTCAGATCCATGTTCTGGGATTTGTAATACTGGTGGATAGACCAGATGTTTTGCAATCCAGGTCTTCTATTCTGACTTCTGACCCCTCTCCACTCTGTCACTACTGATGCATCAGACCTGGCATATGGCTCGGTTTCCAACAGGGTGAAAGTGCAAACTCTTTGGAACCCTCATGAGACAGAAGCACATAAATGCCAGATGATTGTTTGATTGAGCAACAGTTTGAAAGCCTTAGATCATCTCTAGTCCCATGGACTGCTGCAAGCTTACAAAAACAATACCATAAGCACGGGAGTACCAGATTGTACACTCTTTGTAGACATATTGTGATAGCACTGGAGAACTGGAGACAGTCACTCAGCTCAGTTTGACTTTGCAGGCTTCATACATTCTGTCAGAGCAAAATGTGATTACAGACAAGCTAAGCAGGACCAGAACCATCCCTCATGAATGGACACTTCATCCTGGGGTCTTTCAAGAATCTCTGTGGGGACACCTCAAGTAGAGCTGTTTGCCTCCTCTCAGAGAAGACAACTAAAGAAATTCTGCATTGGGGCTCATTGAAAATAGGTCTGGAAGATGGATGTCTTTTCATTCCGATGGACAGGAAGGTATCTATATGCTTTTCCACCCTTTCCTCTGATATATTCCATGGGATAGAGATGGTGATTCAGAAAAACTCCCAAAAATAGTGATGGTGACTCCGTTTTGCCCCGGAAAACAGTGATTCTCTTCTTTTTTTCACTCTGGCTAAGTGAAATTACTACAGGATTCCCCACAGACTGGATTTACTCACACAGGGTAAGTGTTGTTTGATACAACCTAAATTGAAAACTCTTCAACCAGCGGCCTAGATGATAGAATCATGATACCTTTTAAGGACCTCTTTTTCTGAGGATATGAGCTGATACTAAAAGGGGCAGAAAAAACTGCTTACTACAAAATTATATATGTGCCTTATTGCCTTTGTTTCTTGATTTTTGTGTGAGTTACTATCATCTGTTTGTTCTTATTCCTGTATTAGTGTTCACTTGTCTGCCATTTCTGTTTGCCTGCCCTTAGATCTCCTTTCCATCCATTCTCAACTTAAACAGTTTTTGAAAGAGATATTGATTATCAATCCACCTTGGAAGCAGGTGGCTCCTCCTAGTGATCTTAACATTTGAGTTGAAAAGCTTACTGTGTCCTCATTTGAATCAGCTCATCAGGCTGAACTGAGGCTCTTATCAAGGAAGGACTGATGTTTGCTAGGAGAGTATATTTGTTACACGCACTTATGGTGAGCCAGCCATTCCTCATTTTTCACAAGAACAGGGTTTCTTTCAGAATTAATCCTCCTTTTATTGCTAAAGTGGTCACAGAGTTTAATTTTAGCCAGACTATCTCCCTGTCTTCTTTCCTGAACCTAAATATAAAGCTGAAAAGATTCTTCGCAATCTGGATGCCTGCAGGCAATACAGATACAACCTAGACAAAACTTGAGCATTCAGGAAAGATAATCAGCTGTTTGTCCCCATGAAGGTAAAGCAAATAGGTAGCCAGTATCATAGCTGACCATTTTCAGGTGGTTGTCTCATGCTATTACCTTTTGTTGCATTCACTATAATAACCCCTTCTACACAGGATTAGATCCTGTTTCACAAATACTTTGGCTTTGGTGGCTTTCTGAAAAGGGGTGAACTCTAGAACGATTCTGTTGGCAGCAATGTGCCCCTCTGTACAAACTTTTACAAAGCACTATGAACTGGATTACTTTTCCATGTCCAGAGTAAGATTTGCTAGGACCATTTTCCAGGTGCTTCCAGAATCTTAATTTAGTTGCCTCCTCTTTTCATTAGTTTTCTAAGCTGTGGTAATCTGCCCATATAGCTGAGGTTACTGCAGCAGTGATCTGTGCTTTGAACATAACATAATTGTGTAAGTAAAGCTGCCATAAAAGTAGATGTTCTAATAGATAGGTTCATAGGTGTGTACTAGGCTAATGGCCCTAGAGCCTTTACAAGCCTAGCCCATAGGATTACCCTGGCATCGTGCCACCCAACCTTAGTTCCCAGTGCCTCTGTCAAGTAGAGCCACTGGTGTGATCCCCTGGGTGAATTTTCTATTTCCCATCCACTCATCAAGATTTCTCTTGAAGAGGGCCAGTGAAGCGCTTTGCTTGACATGTATGGGAAGTCTATTCCATAGCATGGACAGTCTCTGGGTTATGCACATGTCCCTCCAGCTTGTTCTGTTGATTGTGGTAATGAGGTTGAGGTCTTTGGAGTGTGTAGTGTGGAGGGATTGGGATTTCTTTAGATGAGGCATTTCTAACAGAGCTGGGCCAGACATGGCTTTGTAAGTCAAGCAGAGATCGCCTCTAAGTAGGCAATATGAGACAGAGATTCTTCTGTCAATCTATTGCCTCCCTCGTAGGCAAAAAATACTCTGAAGGTTTTTTGCACTCCAACTGTATTTATAAGGAACACCACTCAAACTCTTGACACTTTTTAGCTTTTAAAGCTGACCAGTCATGGGGTTAGGACCTATGCAGTTTGAAAAACGAACAAGCACAGGAATCTGTCTAGTTCCAACTTCACCACCACCACAAGTGTTGAGGAAAAAATAAAAAGCAAAGAAATTAGTGGTCTTAAAACTTCATTGATGAGCTCAATCACAATAATTTCCAAAAAATCATGAAACCCAGGTAGATTTCCAAAGCAACAAGCCTTTATTTGTCACAGACAAGTGATCCTCAGTAACAAAAAAATCAGAAATATTTTATATGTTAAACATAACAGCTTTTAGATATTTAAAAGTAGATGTGGAAAATGTACACATTGTTTAATTTTAAACCAGCCTATTCAAGGCAAACTATAAACAGGGCCTTTAAGTGCATTTTAGAACAAGTACCCACCCCACACACTACTACTGATTAGATCAAACTAAATCCTAGTTAAGGAAAACACTACCTATTTGCAGCCCACATTCCAAAACCAAGTATTAAGAAAAAGCATGAAATTCACATAAAAAGACTCTTAACTAAAATCGCTTTTGGCTACCTAATGCAATAAAGCCTTCATCAGGTCTCTCACAAGAACTAAAATCAAGAAAAAGAAATAGCTGTCTAACCATAACATAATCTAACTAGAACACTACAAATATAAAAATACATTTGTCTAATAATATCATCTAGTAAATATCCATGTATGTGTATTAGTGTGCATAACAAACTAAGTAATTAACAGCTCAAAAATGTCAGTGCTTTGCAAAAAAAAAAAAAAAAAAAACTGTCATGACAATTTTCATGTTTACACCTCCAAAACAAGTTTATATAATAAAAACTAGTAGAAAAAAACATACAAAAATACAGAAAACAGTGGATGAAGTAAACTAGTAATGTATAAAAGTGTGCAGGTGTGTGCATGAGTGTGCAAGAATGTCCATCAATATGGTAAATGGAGGACTTATTCCAATACTACATGGTAATAGAGGCATGTTACCACACATGTACTATATTGAAGCAGCTACAGAGGCTTACAGCAGAAATAACAGTGTTACACAAGGACAAACTGAAAGCCTGGGAAAGCTAATAAACTTGATGTTGAGTTACAATTTTTTTCACTTTCAATGGCCAGGCTTACAAATAGATGAGGGGGATAGCCATGGGTGCAGCTATGGTGCCTAGCCTGGCCAATTTAGCCTTTGGCAAGTGGGATGAGAAATTTGTACTGCAAAGTAAATACCAGAGTTTTATGACCAGCTACCTTCACTTTATTGATTATGTCTGGCAATAGTCTGGCAAGGTAAGAAATCTAAACTCACTGAGTTGATCTGTTATATCAGTAACTCCACCTCCTTCCTGAAATTTACCACTTCCATTAGTTTGGAGTCAGTGTAGTTCCTTGTTATGACTGTCAGTACTGATAAATTCAGAGGAAAATTAATTAGTAACTTATACAGGAAACAAAGAAGAGTGAACTACTTACTTCATAGAGACAGTATGCATCCAGTAAAAACTAAGCACAATGTAATAAAATCACAAGGCTACAGATTAGCATGCATTACCACAGATTTGGCCCCTTTTCTCAAAAATATGAATGATCTTGGAAATGATTTCTTAGCCAGAGGATATAAATCAAACATGTTACACATGATCCTGGATACCATTAGAGATTCTTAAACTAACAATGACCCTATGTGGAATAGGCCTTTTGGTAGCATAAAGCAATGGGGGCACTTTATCCCAAAAGAAGAGAAAAGGACAGCTGCATTCTAACGTACACCTGGGATTTCAATACAATTAAAACCATTATAAAGGAGAACTGGGCCATCCTCACTGACAAGCAGTTTGTAAGGGTTTTAGGAGATCACCCTACTTTTGTATATAGAAAGAGCAGAAGTATATGCAGCTATGTGGAAAAGAAAAATAAGAAACATCAGGATGACATGAGTACTAAAATCTGTAGGCCATCTAACTGCACTTGCTGTGACTACTTGATGGAGTGTGACTCATTTGAGTGCCTGTATCTTAAAAAGATGGTGAAGCCTAGCCTCAGAGGTACCAACACACCTCTCATCCACTAGCCATGTGTGACCTTTTTTCCTGACCATATAAATTTACCTAACACTATGGATGGACAATTTCCCACAGTTTCTCCAGCCAGCTTGGTCGACATGGGCATCCTGAGGCAGTGTAACAACTTCCTCATGTTCACCAACAACTCTCTACTCCTAGTCCACACAAACTCAACATGTGAGAGATGCAACTATATTAAGAATGTTGAAGCTGTGCTCTATCCATACCTGTCAAGCTGGAAACATCAAAAATCTGGACAAGGCCCATGAAAAATAGGTACAAATCTGTACACTGATTAACATCTAATTTGCATACATAATTACATAACCCCACCCACTCCAGTGGAGTTGTGGGATGTCAACTTTCAAACGCAAACTGAAGAACAGACAACCAAAATATGGCACCACTGACCCCCTGCAGCCATTCCAATGTCCCATTACCTGGTGATTTTGCCCCATTTACCATAAACACTAATGTGTGCATACTGCTTTACTTATACAATGATTATTTGGATTTTATTTTGACATCTGCTAAACAAAGCAATACTGTCTCAATGAAAATAGATTTGGCATTAAAACTTCTCTGCCTTTGAAACTCACATTCATTGAAATAGCATTGAAACCCACATCACATCCAAAGAAAATGCATCTGGCCAGTGGTGGATAAAGATTACCTCTGGGCCATTCTCAAATCATTGGCCCCTTTCACACAAAACAAGAAGCATGTATGTGTTCTTTTCTTTGATACACCTTCCTGACTTTATTAAATTATATTCCTTGTATAATACAACACACTTTTTAGAGTGCATTTTAAATTTGTTTGAACATTTTTCCAGTAGGCTATACTGTAGGCAATGAAACAAAATGCATGAACCAGTAATGACAAAACTGGCCAATTCAGAACATATTCATCATAAAAGTCTACTTCCACACTCACACTAAATAGAATGACAGTAGTGTAAGCCATAGGCATCTTGCACAGTTTCTTGCACTTAAGTTCATTTTTTTTTTGGGGGGGGGGGGCAAAAGGTCAAAAACCAGGGAAACATTTTAAACATTGCTTGTATAATTTTGGAAAGTTGCTAGAATAAAATGCTGTTACCACCATGCATGTCACTGGCAAGTCTTGAACCCAGGACTCTATGTACTACAGTCAGAGCAAGCAACATACCACTATGCCAAATTAGCAGTTTCCTAAAAAATAGGAAGCCTGAAACTTAGTGGCTATCATTTAGTGAATTCAGTTCTCACTTCTCACCATAGCTCTCAACCTCTTAGCACAAAACACCTGGACAAAGCCAATATGGGGGAATACAAATTCCGTTCGCACTTCTCACTCACCATAGCTCGCAACTCTTAGCACAAACAACTTGGACCAACAACAAAGCCAATAATGGGGGAATATGAATTCTGTTCTCACTTCTCACCGTAGCTCTTCTCAACTCTTAGCACAACAAATTTGGACAAAGCTCAGAAATGGTGGTGGCTAGGGACTTTAGGCTCTTTTTACCCTGAAATACCTCTAGCCACCAGGTGTATTACATATGGGGCATTTTCACACACACACACACACACACACACACACACACACACACACACACACACACACACACACACACACACACACCTTACTCTGAAAATAATATGCAGCAACTTACTTCTCTGCAATACGTTTGTTCAGCCTTCTCTGTGTTTCAATAAACAGCCAGTACATACACCTCACATAAAGTAAATCCTTCTCTGTGTTTCACCCAGGCAGCTTCCGCGTAAATAAACAGCCTCCTTCTCTGTGCTTCACCCAGGCAGCTTCCGAGCTCCTCTCTGTGATATAAATCCTTCCGTTTCACCCAGGCAGCTAAATAAAATAAATCCTCCAGATGAACTGCGGTTCCCGCTTGCAAAAGCATTTGAAACCACATGGAAATACGTGCACTGTGAGCTCAATTCCGACAGGCTGGTAGCCCTGACGAGCTGACGTCATCTCTCATGCAATGACGTCAGCTAAAGCGCGAAAAACAAAGTGAAAATAATTAAAAAATAAAGGAAAATCAAGAAAGAAAATTGGAAACTAAGGGGTGCAACTCGGGAATCGTGGCACCCCATTATTTGGACCCCAAAACTTGGTAAAAACTGAGTAATTTGGGACATTTGGGAGGTATGGCTCTATCACACACAATTCAGTACATATGACAATGAGCGGGTTGTCAGCATGCAAACCTTACCTTCTACTGCACGCAGCCACACATCTCACATGCCTACATATGTGGAGGTCCTCAACTGAAACATACCTAAACACTAGAGACCTCCCAAACACAAACACAGACATGCTACGCAGAATACTTTCTCTGAAGAGAACAATACACATAATACTTCATGCAAAGGTGTCTCACCTGTCAAGGCCTTAAGGCAAAACACAAAACCAAACATATTAGTCATAGGTAATTCCATTGTGAGACACAGAGATGTCCCTTTCACCCGGCTGGATAAGGAAGAGGCCACAGTCAGCTGTCTGTCAGGTGCTAGGATCTGCCATATCACACATGCACTGAAGTCTCTCAACAGCAGGTACTGTTATGACTCTGTCATAGCCCATGTTGATGTGAATGACTTGAGATGTACCTCTTTGGACTATACAAAGGGAGACATGACTGAGCTCTTGGATTATGTGTCTCAGGCAGGTATGTCACTGGCCTTAAGCAGCATTTTATCTTCACCTAGGATGATGCCTCACTACAAACAGAAAATGATTGACTTCAATAATTGGCTTAGTTTCTGGTGTCATTCTAATGGGGATCCAGTATCTTTTAGCCTGGAATGTTGTTAACGACAGACCTTGATGCTTTGCCAGAGTTGGTCTTCATGTGTCACCCCAGGGATTTCGGCTACTGGCTAGACTCTTTCCACCCCCATAGTGCCTTTTTAGGCAGTGTCTCAAGGACAAAATTACTGATGTAAAAACTCTACCTAAAAACACCTCAAGGTTATGTTGCTAAATGCTAGGAGCAGTCCTCACCTTGAAAGATGCAGACATTTGTGCAGTCACAGAGACCTGGTTCAAGGCTGTGAAGAGCACCCCAGCCATACCTGGTTACAAATCTTTCTGCACGTTCAGACCATAAACTGAAGGTCTGAAAACTCAAGGAGGTGGTGTATCAATATTCATTAAAGATAAATACACCTCCAGACTGGTTAAATAGTATGATTTCTTGGAGATATTTCAGGTGCAATTAACTGTTGGTAGGACACCCATTCAAGTCATTGCCAGCTACAGGACCCCCTCCATGAATCAGGACACCCACTCTACCTATTTGGATCTGTTTGAATTTATCAAGATACATCTAAACACCATGATTTTGGGCAACCTTAACTATGGAGTAAATTACTTGTGCTCAAACTTACTTGCCAAAAGGTTCCTCGACTTTGTTAACTCCAATGCCTTGGATCAGGTGGTTGACATCCTAACAAGGGGTGCCAACATCCTGGATCTGGTGCTTACCAGTATGGGGACAACTATAACACCCCCACTGTGAGGTCTTCCCTGGTGAGATCTGACCACAAATCAGTCTTACTCTAAGTAACTATCACACATGCCCCCCCCCCCCTCCCAGCAGCAACTAAACTAAAAAAACTTCTCCAGAGCAGATTATAATCTCTTACGGACTAGTATAAATAGCTTCACTGCACCTCCCCCTTAGATGGAACTGGCAACTCTGCCGAGTTCTACACCAATGCTTTATACAAACACCGTTATAACTGCATTGACTCGGCCATACCTGATAGGACCAAAACAAGCTCCTCAAGGAAGAGCAAACCTGCCTGATGGACAACTGCCATTAACAGGCTTTACAATAAGAGGAAGAAATTGCTGTCTAAGAGTAAGAGGGAGCAAGCCCTAGACTGGAAACACTCCCTCCTCAGCCTAAACAAGCAAATAAGACTTCTTGTGAAATCCTCCAAAGGAAACTACGAATCCAAATTAGCTTCCTCAACTAAGGACAACAGTAAGGCATTCTTTAGTTGCATCTGTAACCTAAAAGGAAAGGCCCAGATCTGTGCTGAACTGTTAGTTATGGGTACCTGTGGACATAGCTAACCTGTTGGCCAACAGGTTCTGTGAAAACTTCACTCCCCTGTCCCCACCACAGGTACTCCATGACATCCATACCACCTGTTCCTTACCTTGTATCTTTAAAGAGCAGGTCATAAACACCTTCTCTAAGGCCAAAAAACACAGTATCTATGGGACCTAACAACATCCCAGGCTGCGTCCTACATGGGCTCCAACAAGAATTAACAACACCATTGGGTGTTCTTTTTAGTTATAGTCTAAGCACTGTCTTTGTCCCAGCTGAACGGAAAATGGCCACTGTTATTCCCTTGCACTGAGGTTGTGCTTCCACTGACCCCAGGAACTATAGACCTATTATTCTGACTAGCCTTATCTGAAAGGCAATGGATTAATCATCATGAAACTTATTAACAAAGATACAGGTAATCTCCAAACACTTGACCCTACTTGGTTTGGATTTGTCAAAGGGAGATCATGCCTGTTAAACCTGGTGGACTTCTTTGAGACAGTCAACAAGGCCCTGGATGAGGGGAAATCTGTGCATACAGCTTACCTAGACTTAGCTATGGCTTTTGACACAATCCCCTACTCAGGCATCATTGACAAACTCACCCAGCTAGGTATCAACCCATATATCATTAGACGGGTCACTAACTGGCTCACTGATAGAACACATATAGTCAAAATAGGGGACTCCACCTCCAACAGCAGACCTATAACCAGTGGTGTTCCACAGGTTTCAGTCCTGGGACCACTACTATTTGGAATCTATTTCTCTGAAGTACAAGCAAAAACTAAAGGTCTGTGGCTGACAAAGTTTGCTGATGACTGCAAACTGGGAGTGGTCATAAAATCTCCAAATGATGTCAACATCCTACAAGAGGGTCTTACACAAACAAATGATTGGTGCCAAAGTCACGGCCTTAAACTCAGTGCAAAAAATCTTACCTTTAATCACGATGTCTCCACAGTGGTATGAAGGACATTCTGCATTGCTTATCTCATAAGTAAAGGCATTGCCTCCAGAAAAAAGAAGTTATAACCTCCCTGTACTCTTCCCTCATCAGGCCAATTATTGAGCACCACACCCCTTTTGGTATGTATTTTTCCAATCATCTGCAGCAATTGGAGAGACCACTAAGGTTCCTCACAAGGGAATTTCAAGGTCTTCAGCATCTGTCTTATGTGGATCATCTAAGATCACAGTCACTTTATTCTGTTTCATACAAACTACTCAGAGGTGATCTCTGCCTTGCATATAAAGCAATCTCGGACCCTGCTTTATTGGAAATGCTGTGTATCCACAAGTGAAATGGTATACAGGTTACTCACTCTAAAGACCTTAACCTCGTATGTGACATTAATAGAACCTATAATAAAGCAACTTGCTCAAAAGAGCACCAATGTATAACAGAAAAAAAATAAAATAAAAAACACCACTGACGCTGTAAATATCCACACGAAGAGATAAAGGAACTGTTTATTGACATGACTAAGCACTTTCACCCTGTAAGCTCAGGGCATCATCAGAGTGACTTACTACAGTTAAAACCTTATACCATAAAACCACATCACACCCAAATATCCAATAATTGAATAATTAGTTAAGTGGCAATTATAGTTCACCTAAAATACATTATGAATACATTAAAAACATTCTAAAAACATTCTAAAAAACACTCAACTTCCCTATAGTGTTGTAGTAATAAACAATATTAGTAACACATGAACAATATTAGTAACTAATGATAAAACTCATCACAATATAATTCCAAAACTCACCCTTGGTCAACTTGAAAATATACAGTACTTATCAAATGTCAATGTTTACTTGAATTGATATAATCAGATCTGTAATGTTTTTAGTTTTAAAACCGAACTTAGTGACACATTCTCATTAATACCAGGAGGTGTCATGGCATTAGTTCTTAATTGCCATTCCAGTTCCATTTTCTCTAGGTATAAATTTAAGTCACCTCCCCTTCCATGGCCAAACACATTGTCAATAATAAAAAACAGAAACTTATTAAACCCCGTACATTTCACAGAATGGTCATATAGTGCACTTTCTTTCTTTTTCTTTTAATGTCCCTAACATGTTCTAAAACTCTTTCTTTCAGTTTTCTTGTGGTTTTGCCCATGTAAAAAGCTGAACAGGTCAAACAAGTAGCTATGTACACTGCGAATTCCGTGTTACAATTACAATAACCAGGGCTCAGGATCGGGCGATGGTAACCGTCTACCATTACATATGGACCTGAGTTGATAAATTTACAAGCTTTACACGTTACATTTTGACATACTGGAAAACATCCTTTTCTTATTTACTGTTTTTTTAAATAAGTTCTTAAGGTTTGTACCTGTAGAAAAAATTATTTTTGGAGCAGACCCTAAGATATTTTTCATCTCAGGACTTAAAACTAGATTCCAGGTGTTATTAACAATTGAAATTATCTGTGAAACCTCATTGTTAAAAGGAAGAACTAAAGTGCTGTCATGTTGAATTTCTTTTATCTTTGCAAATATGCTTCCTTGATTGGTACATAGAATAGGTAAGAACCTTTCTTTCCTTTTCTTATATATTTTGTTTCTAGTTCTAATAAGTAATTTAGTGGGATATCCTCTTTCTTTAAACATTCCCACTAAAGCATACATTTCATGTGTAAAGTCAGTCTCATCACTTGTAAGCCTCGATATCCTTACCATTTGCCCTTTTACTATACTTTTTTTTGAAAGTTAGAGTGGCAACTGTTATAATGAAGCAAAGAGTTAGAGTAAGTCTCTTTTCTATGTACTCTAGAGTTAAATTTGTTGTTACTTTTATCCCAACTTAATGAAATGTCCAAAAAATCAGTACTCTCTTTACCTATTCTGTGTGTAAATTTTAAAAATGTTGTGGTAGAATAGGAGTGTGTGACACTTGTTTAGAGGGCCACACATTTGACAATGAAATGAACTATATTAAAATGGACATACATAATCAATCCTTATGTGTTATTACTAACAAGGATGGTTTTAATGTATATAATTTTTCACAGTAGACTATTAATGATGTGCACATGTCATTGTTTAGTAAAGGTTTTTCTTTTGTGCCAAGTTTTAAGCAAGACATTGCTAAAGTGTTTATTAACTTGAGACTGTTTACTAGACAATTAAACTTGAAATTGTTTTTTCATGAAAAACAGAATATGGGTTTGAATTATGAGCTGCAGTTGAAAAGGAAAAGTACTTTTATTCCACCGAGCAATAATTATATTGCAACCTTTGAGACTATATGTGAAAATGAAATGCGGGTTATGTTCACAAATTGAAACAAACAAGAGAACAACATAACACTAGAATAAAGAAATGTTTTAAAACATCTGAACGATAAAAATCAGACTAGAGTTATGAAACCCGACAAGGGTGGGGGGGGGGGGTTGTGGTTATGGACCAGCAAGATTATGTGTTCAGAATATATGAATTGTTAAATGACAGTGGCACTTATGAAATAGTGTCTCTTAATGAGATGAGGAGAGCTTATAGTAAAATTGATTGGGTTCTACACGATTTTTTAACTCAGGATGTTATAGTCTTTAATGAGTACAAATACATGACAGTGGATTTTCCCGTGACACCTCGAATTTTTGGGATTCCCAAAATCCACAAAAATTTAAACAATCCACCATTTAGACCAATTGTCACTGCCACTGGGTCAAAAACAGAACCCTTAGCAGCGTATATTGATTTTTGGTGTAAAAGTACTCCTAAGTGTTACACACATATTTTGAAAGATTCTTGGCACTGTTTAGAAACCCTCAGGGATACACCTATCATGGATGATTTTTTATTTGTTACGGTTGATGTTATGAATTTAATTACATCCATACCACATGTTGAGGGGTTGGCACTGTTTGAGGAAGCTCTGATTGGGAAAGAAGGAATTCACAATGTGAAAAGATACTTATTGGTGGAATTGATGGAACTAGTATTGAACAACAATTTTCTGGTATTTGAAGGGGAATTCTTTCACCAAATAACAGGTGTAGCCATGGGAGCCAAATGTGTACCACTCTATGTGAACTTGGTGCTGGCAAAATGGGAGGAAAAGTGGGTGTTTTCATCCAACTTGTTTGGCAATGTGATCACATGGCTAAGATTTCTGTGGAAAGGAAATACAGTTGAATTAGAAGAATTTATTGATTATTTGAATTCTACCATGACATTTTTGAAATTTACACACAGAATAGGTAAAGAGAGTATTGATTTTTTAGACATTTCATTAAGCTGGGATAAAAGTAACAACAAATTTAACTCTAGAGTACATAGAAAAGAGACTTACTCAAACTCTTTGCTTCGTTATAGCAGTTGCCACCCTAACTTTCAAAAAAAGAATATAGTAAAATGGCAAATGGTAAGGATATCGAGGCTTACAAGTGATGAGACTGACTTTACACATGAAATGTATACTTTATTGAGAATGTTTAAAGATAGAGGATATCCCACTAAATTACTTTTTAGAACTAGAAACAAAATATGTAAGAAAAGGAAAGAAAGGTTCTTACCTATTCTACATACCAATCAAGGAAGTGCATTTGCAAAGACAAAAGAAACTCAACATGACAGCACTTTAGTTCCTCCCTTTAACAATGAGGTTTCGCAGATAATTTCAATTGTTAATAACACCTGGAATCTAGTTTTAAGTCCTGAAATGAAAAATATCTTAGGGTCTGCTCCAAAAATTATTTTTTCTAGAGGTGCAAACCTTAAGAACTTATTTCAAAAACCAGTAAATAAGAAAAGGATGTTTTCCAGTATGTCAAAATGTAACATGTATAAAGCTTGTAAATTTATCAACTCAGGTCCATATGTAATGGTAGACAGTTAACATCACACGATCCCAAGTGTCAAAGGAAAAAACTTCAAAGACCAATACACGTAAGGTTCAGATAAGGCACATTTAATAACTTGCTGCAAGGAGACAAAAACATGCAAATACATGGTTTTGCCTAACTACTAACAGGAAGTATGTTATTCTTATACTGTTCTACAAGACATTGCCTTCTGTGGTTGACGTAATCAAAAACAACTTTCAGTATTGTCCTACAGCAGATGTTACTCAGATTTTCTGCTGACATGACTGGATTTATGAAAAACATTTTGAGAAAAACAACCTGGCCTTGGTGGGCTCTAGCCCATTACAAGCTTTTATTGTATAGTTCTAATACATGTGTTACATTTCAAGGTATTTTTCTAGCTTAGACACAAGCAAGTGCTGATTGCAGTTCATATTTTCAAGCAGTCTTTGTTCTGATTATCTATAGCTTCTGCAGCTGTGTATTTTCTCACAGCACAAGCGGAACCCCTTGTCTAGGTCTCATACATCTATTCATTATTTTCCTGACACAAGCAGAAATTATCTGCTTCCCTGTAAATTTCCAAAGCATAAGCAAAGATTATAGCTGCGCATATTTCATGACAATACAAGGTTAGAAAGCTTCTGCAATTCATACAGATTTTATGCAGTGTGAAATAGAATAAATGTGTTAACCCTTTTCAAGCCTTAAATGCACTAAGCATATTACTAATACATACACTAATACATATTTTTCTGACATTTCCCCCCTTTTAATACTTTTATTCTACTTTCAAAATAAGCATAAACAGTTTTTTCTTCTCCTAACCTCTTCTCACTTAGGATTTGCAGTTAAGAGAGTCATTCAATTTAAACTTATGAAAGCATTTTCAATCTTTTAACAGTTCTTCAAACTCGGTACTTTGATGTAAGGTTTCAGAAACTGACATGTCTATAAAGTCTTTAATCAGTCTTTTCATGCAGGGGATGCCACAGCAAACACATACTCCCAGTAGGATCATTCCTACACAAATAGCAATCAGAATGTTCATTAGGATAGTACCCCACCCCCCAAACCATTTCTGGAAAAAGTCTGTCAGTGGGTTTGGTCCTGGTGTGGTCATGTCCGACACTTGCTGAATTACCTCAAGGTGATTGTCTATCTTGTGTTTATGGTCAGGAATATACGAACAGCACTCCTCCTGGATTAAAGCGCAAGTACCACCTCTTGCCGCTAGGGTGAAGTCGAGAGCCATGCGGTTTTGAAGCACTACAGTTCTCATGGCATTCAGTTCATCAGTCACCAATTCGAGAGCGGAAAAAGTTGCATTACTCATTACTTCGAGAAGTTTAGACAGTTTTCTCAGCTCCCAGATCGATTTTGTTGCTCCATAGGCTGGTAATATGCCTGCCCATGATATAACAGTATCACTCAAGTCCATGTGTGTCAGTCCATCACCTATAGAATGATGGTTTTTCCAGCGCGCATCGATTTGCCCCACTGGATTTACAGGTTTCTTGACGGGTTTCTTGTCGACCTCTTGGACATTCCGAATTTTTCCTTGAGGCAAAACTGCAGTGTGTCGTATGGCCGGAACCAGGTAGACCAAAAAACAACTGCCCGACCAATTCTCAGGTAACCACTTGTATGCCTTTCTGCCACATACAGAATAACAGTCCTCTACTTTAGTAGTAACTTTACTATGAATATACACTTGTCCTGCATGAAACATTTTTCTATCAATTATAGACAGTTGTTTATAGAGAACAGAATTATGTTTTACTTCATCAATTATTTTTTGCATCAATTCAAGAAATGAATCATAGTTTGTATTACAATAAGAACCTGCATTGTTAGCTCTAGTGTAACATTTATAAGGAACAGTCACATTGCAATTGTTCCAACCCACCTGAACAGTATCATTTTTATGAAAACACACAGTTCCCTTTTGTGGAATAGACAAGTGCAATGCTATTTTATCTTGTGATGTAACGGTTGAGGTATCATAAATCATGTTTTTCTCGTTGACCGCTAGGGGGGCTACAGTCATTAATAACCCCCCGTATGCTGTCGGCAAAGCTGTGCAAATCCAGCAATCTGAAACATTGAAAGTCTCAGCATACACATATTTAATTGCCTGATAAGTGTTGAAGTTTGGGTGCCAGTCCATGAGTAATGCTTCACTTTTATTCAGTTCAGTTTGTGTGGCTGGAAAAAGGAATGGCCACAACAAAAAGATTATTGTCACTAGTACAGTTAACAGGATGATTATGCAATACTTCTGAGGAAATGGTTGGTCTGCATTCCTGTTTTTTCTGGATTCTATCATTTTTGCTCTTGACATGTGACAAGATTTTTGTCCAGTTCAAAGTTCTTAACTAGTTTGCAGTGCATCAGGTGGATCCACGAGGCATGCTGTGCGATCTTGACTGCAGTGGGTGTCGAAAGAAGCACTTGATATGGACCTTCCCACTTTGGTGACGTCCAATTCTTCTTTTTTTATTGTCTTCACCCAGATCCAGGTTCCTGGAACCACTGCCACTTCCGATGGTCCGGTTTGTTCTTTATCTGAAACAGAATTTGACTGCAACAGATGTTTAGAATTCAACAAATTTCTCATATACTCTGTTAGTGTACAGTCGGCTTCCTGGTCTGCGGGCATGAGAAGTTTCCACTGAGGTATATAATAAGCCCTTCCAAATAGTTTCTCAAAAGGAGTCAATCCTTTTGCATTTGGAACAGTTCTCATGCTCAACAGTGCCAGGGGCAGATAGTACACCTAATTTCTCTTTGTTTCTGCTATTAACTTTCTTAGCTTACTCTTTAAAATCCCATTATGCCTCTCAACTAACCCTGCAGATTGCGGATGATATGCACAATGATTCTTTAAAGAAATACCAAAATGCTTACTTAGCTGTTGTATGGTTTAATAAGTCCAAAAAACGCCAAAAGCAACAAAGTATTCCTCAGAACCAGAAGGAATAATACAGCAGAAGCAATAATACATACTTTATTTAGACTGCAGCTCACCAACAAATAAGAAAAGCAGTATACAGAATATGTAACTTGAATATGAATTAAGCGCTTTCATCCACCATCATGTGGACTTCTTCAGAATCAATTAATCAATTATTACAGCACTATTTATACCCATTTTGGCACCAATTCAAATTGATTTTTTAAAAAGACAAATGTAATAAATCATATAATACATTGTTTTTAAAAAAACTCTTATACTCAGCAATATGTATATTAAACTAAAATACTTAGCTAAAATACTTGGTTAAAATCTACATTCTATGCTTCCTATAGTTTACGTCTTGTGCATAACGTTTACAATATAAAATCTAATACTACACTTCATTATTATATGCATTTCATTTCATAATTTTTCATATAATTCTCCCTGTGCCTAGGGTCTAAAATAAATGGGGTCTGTTAACTAATACTAAGTAAGGAGTGTATATTATACTTGTATTCATAATATTAAATATATAATTTTAAAAATTTTTAAAAGTTATTTATAAAATGTAATGATAAAAATCACTATAGACACAATACTATTAAACAATGTGGTTCTAACTACTTCCTAAAACCATATATCGTGCAATATATTTAACATAGTAATACTGAAATTCATACCATAGCTTAAATAAATACAATTATTTATTACCCATAATACTTCCAGAATTATAGCAATATAAGCATTAAAAATATAATATTTACAATTTATAATCTTTATCCATTATAAATTTATAAAAATGGTTTTAATGAAATGTTATCATTGCATCCAGGAAAATTTGATGCATCCGTTAATATTTGCCACTTGGCCTCCCTCTCAATTAATAATGCTTTCATGTTACCCCCTCTCATATTCATCGTAACCGTCTCCAATATGGCAAATCTAAAAGAATGTGTATTGTCTGTATTGTATATATGCCTAACTAGAGCATTAGTATTGTCTCCCTATGTAAAAACATGAGCATATGCCACATTTCGCCATATATGCTACATTCCTTGTATTACAATTGCCTCTTTTAAACATTATTTTAGTTCTATTTATATTTTCCAAAACTAGTCCATCCCCTTCGTATATAACCGGACAGTATACACATCTACCGCATTTTCGCGTGCCCCCTTGTTGTAAGGTTATCTCTTTCACTCTTTGAGGTCTTTCCAGTATATGTTTTAAATTCAAACCCATTTTGTACACAAATCTTGGAGCATCACCAACTATTTCCCTCAAATTATGGTCCATAGTAAAAATGTTCCAATATTTTGTCAATATGTCCTTTATATGTGTAATTTGAGGTGAATATTCCATAATACATGCTCTTTTATAATCCTTCCCTTCCTCTATAACTACCTCTTTCTTCATTGGCCTACCCAAAACGGGTGTATATTTCTTCCCCCATTCCTTTATAACATAACTTTTTACTTCCTTAATTAAGCAAGGAGAGTATCCTCTGTTCAAAAATAACCTGCTGATAAATTCAATTTCTTCCAACATAGCACTATAATTTGATGTCATTCTCGCCGCTCGAATGCACTGTCCTTTAAAAATACTTTTTTTTTGTTTTAAACGGATGATTACTTGTAAATTCCAAATAATTATTGGAGAAGGTATTTTTTCTATATGTACGTGATTCAAAGCCATTCTTGTTACTAGATATATATGTATCCAGGTATGACAGTCCTTTATCATTAAAATTATATGTAAATTTCAAAAACTGACTGGTATTATTTAAATACTGTATAAATTCATCAATCATCTCTACTTGTCCATCCCATAAAATAAAAATGTCATCAAGGAATCTAGAATAAAATCTAATATGTTTAAAATACTGACTCTTGAAGACTTTTTCCATTTCCCAGTCTAGCATTACTAAATTAGCATATATTGGGGCGCATGCTGTTCCCATGGCGAATCCTTGTGTTTGTAAACTATAGGAAGCATAGAATGTAGATTTTAACCAAGTATTTTAGTTTAATATACATATTGCTGTGTATAAGAGTTTTTTTAAATACGGTGTATTATATGATTTATTACATTTGTCTTTTTAAAAAATCAATTTGAATTGGCGCCAAAATGGGTATAAATAGTGCTGTAATAATTGATTAATTGATTCTGAAGAAGTCCACATGATGGTGGATGAAAGCGCTTAATTCATATTCAAGTTACATATTCTGTATACTGCTTTTTTTATTTGTTGGTGAGCTGCAGTCTAAATAAAGGACGTATTATTGCTTCTGCTGTATTATTCCTTCTGGTTCTGAGGAATACTTTGTTGTATGGTTTGGTTTACAAAATGTGTACCGTTGTCACTATAGATCCTTTCCGGAATGCCGAATCTAGGGATGATTTCTTTAATGAGGATTTTCGCTACAGTAGCCGCATCTGGATTTTTAGTCGGAAAGGCTTCCACCCATCTGGAAAACATATTTATAATGACAAGACAATACTTCTTATTTTCACATTTATTCAATTCTATGAAATCCATACAGATAGTATGAAACGGATACTGTGGTGTAGGGAAACTCCCTTGCTTGGGCTTTAACGCCCCTTGTGCATGATGTTTGTTACAAACGTGGCACATTAAACAAAATTTTTTAGAGTAGTTTAAGAATCCATATGTCGTGACCACTCGGTTCACCAGCTGTACCATCCCCCCTGTTGAGACATGGCATTGCCCATGGCTCAACAAAGCTGCATATCTAAACAAATTAGATGGTAATATCGGTTTCCCTTCTTTAGAAATGTACAGCCCCTTTTCGAGAATTGCTCCTCGTCTTACCCATCTTTGTTTTTCAGCCTGCGTAGTAAGTGTCTGCATTGTCTTTAACATTTCTAAGTCTAAAATCTCAGAGGGTTGTAATTCCTCATTCAAAAGAAATACTTCTGAAGCTGCCTGTTTTGCAGCTGTATCAGCTCTTGCATTACCTTTTGAAATCCTATCCTGTTGCTTGGTATGAGCTGTGCATTTACAAATAGCTACTTTCGGAGGTAACAAATAGATTCTAAAATATCTAAAATAAACTGTGCATGATTGATTGATTTGCCAGTAGATGTTATCATTTCTCGATTTTTCCACTGTTGCGCAAAAACATGTACAGTAGAAAAAGCGTACTGGCTGTCAGTAAAAATGTTCACACATTTACCCTTTGCTAAGATACATGCCCGTGTCAAGGCAATCAGTTCTGCTGCCTCTGCAGATAAATTGTGTGGTAAAGGTTTCGCTTGTATAATATCAGTATCAGAAACTACTGCATATCCTACTAGGTTCTGTCCTGCAGGACCCCTTTTGCACGAGCCATCCACGTAGTATGTCACCTCGGCATCATCCAAGGGAACATCCGTGAGAACTTTTCTAGGCAGTGTTTTTGCTCAAGCACCTGCAGGCAGCTGTGTGGTGTGCCATCTGCAGGGGTTGGGAGCAAGGTAGAAGGGGTTCAAAGTCGTGCATCGTTCAATTGTCATATGAGGTTGGCTTAACAATATAGTGATACAGGAAAGATGCCTAGCAGGGGAAAGATATGCTACTTTCTCTTGCAGTAAAATAATCATGACTGCATGAGGCACTCTCAAAGTGAGAGGGTGGAATAAAACTACGGAGGCCGAAGCCTGTACTGCCATTGCAGCTGCAACTACTGTTTGTACACAGTGGGGTAAAGACCGTGCCACTGGGTCTAGTTGTGATGAATAATAAGCAATAGGGCGTTGCTTGTCCCCATGCTGCTGTGTTAACACTGATGTCATATATCCTTGCTTACAATCTACAGTTTGGAAAAAACGTTTATGATAGTTTGGTAATCCTAAAACTAATGAGGACGCTATTAACTGTTTCAGTTTGCAGAAAGCAGATTCTGCTTCTGGTGTCCATTGTAACAAATCCTGTGCTGCCATAGGCTTTTTATATATCAGGTTAGTCAGCGGTGCAGATTCCAAGGCATGGTTTGTCGTACCCAGGTAGGACATAATTTCCTTCTTAGTAGTGGGTTTTGGTGCTTGCAAAATCGCTATTTTTCTGTCCTCATCTAATGTCCTACCCTCTTTGGATATTACATATCCTAGGTATTTAACTTGTTTTTTCCAAAGCTGCAGTTTATTTTTGTTTACTTTATGTCCTTCAGTGGCTAAAAATTGTAATAGCGCTATGGTATCTTCTTTGCAATCTTGCTGGGTGGGGGCCGCCAGCAGGATATCATCAACATAAAGTAAAATCTGACTGCCTCTTGGTGGGGTAAATCCCACCAAATTGCTTGCCATTTCTTGTTAGAATATCATTGGACTTTCACAATATCCCTATGGTAGTCGCGTATATGTATACCTTTTCCCCTGAAATGTGAATGCAAACCAGTTTTGTCTGTCAGGGTGTATTGGTATTGAAAAGAACGCATTGCTGATATTTATCACAGAAAAATATTTCTGTTGAGGTTTTAAATCATTCAACAGGGTGTGTGGGTATGGCACCATAGGTGCCCTTGGTATTACTGCGTCATTTACAGCTTGTAAATCTTGGACCATATGCCATTCTCCATTCGCTTTCTTAACAGGAAATAAGGGTGTGTTACATGGTGAATCAGGAGATTCCACCAGCACCCCTTCCTTAAGTAAAGCTGCTATAATAGGTTTGATTCCTACCTCTGCATCTTTTCTTAAGGGATACTGTCTTTTCTGTGGTCTAAATGCTGACTTTGGCATGACAGTAACTGGTCCCGCTGTACGAATAAGTCCTACATCTGACTTTCCTGTTGACCAAAGAGTTTCTGGTATATTCTGTAAGGCATTCTCTTCCTCCTTTAATAGGAGTGCTAATCAGCTGTCCTTGCTAGACTGCAAGTGCATGGCTGGGTGGGTCTGAGTTATCCAATTCAACTTCTGCATTTGTATTCCCTGTTTTGACAGTTCTAACTGTCTGCTTTTCCAATCTCATGACTTTTTCTCCTAAGTCTACCCATTTTACATTCCTGTCCTTAGTTAAGCTAACATTTATTTATTTTATTTATTTATTACATGTGGTAATCAATTAGATTTATAGAGTGCAAAGAACTCCTGGGGCAATGAACAGCTGGCTACACTGTTCCCTTCCATGTCCCATTACAGATTTCGTAATATCAATCTGTTTGCACGATTTCTAAACAATGCTTGCTCATATTCCTTATCAGGTCCTGGTGTGTTACAATAATACAGAGTACAGTGCAACAAATGTTGTTTATCAATGTCAAGGGAGGGGAACTTGCTGATGGCTACATTCATCAACTCTTCGGTCACTGCCCGTGGACCAGTCGTAACCAAGTCCTTGCTGTACCAGTAGAACATTTCACCCTCCGATTGCACTGCAAAGGTATCAATTTGTCACTGTGCTTCCATACCCTGCATAGTCGGAACTACTGCTATACCAAATAGCTGGATAAGGTCTCTGCCCAAGAGGTTTACTGGGCATTTTGTGGAAACAACAATTTTGCTTTTCTGGGTCAATCCTGAAACTGGATCAGTTATTGCAATATTGTGGGAGAAGGGCTCCCGATACAGCTGTCCATTAGCTACTTTTACTAGTATGTAATCAGGTGACTCTGAATTCTCTGGCAGTTTGGAGGGATGTATCAGGGTCCGTGATGCCCCTGAGTCACACAAGAATTTGACTTCCCTCCCTTCCACCAAGAGTGTAACTTCTGGTTTTGTGTCTGCTAAATAGAGCTCTAAGCTCAATAAAGCTAAATCCAATATTTCATTTTCTTCACTATCCATAACTTCCTGCACTTCCTCTATTTCTTCTGTCACATCCTCTACTCCTTCCATCACATTCTCATTTGTCCTTTCTCCGCTATCCCCTTCTAGTGATTCTTGACTATCATATAGTCAGTCCTCACCCTCCTTGTCTTCCGTGGTTGCCTTCTTGTTTTTCTTGCAATCCCTTGCCAAGTGTCCCTTTTTACCGCATTTAAAACATTCACCCCTTTTCTTTCGCCCTTCAAAGTCCTCTGATCGCTGATCAGATTGTTTGTTTCCCTGGGCATTTCTCTTGCCCTTTTTCCCGGACTGTACTACATAAACTTCTGCTCCATCTTCTACAGAAAATATTTGGGCTTTCTTTTTCTTTTTGCTATTAAAATGCCTTTTGGCATGCCTAGCATATTCACGTAATGACTGTAACCTGCTTGTGCGATGATCTACCATGTGCTTTGTAATAAAACTGCTTATAGGTGCAATGCTGCCTTTTAAAAATGCATTCTTTAACTGCTGCTCATATGGGGAATCTTGTTTCTGATCTTCAAGAACCTGCATTCCACAATGGTTATTAAAACATTCTAACAGTCTGGCATAATATCTGTTAATAGTTTCACCTTCTTGTTGGATGCATTGATTAATGCAAGTCCAGTCTGTCCTAGGTTTCCATTTCTCAGAGATTCGGTCTGTAAGACCTTTCACTCTGTTGTCTAACTCTGCCCTGTTATGTGGGAGGGGTCTGAGCGCAGCGTCCTGGGGATTCTAGTTGCCACTAATCATGTGCCAATCTGGTCCCACAATTTGTCTGACTACTTTTTCTACCTCTTCTCCATTTAAATTATAACTTAGACTCATTCCTTGTAAATCTTCTAAGAACTTTCTGAAATTAACTTTTGGATGGGGAATTCCCTCAGTGGCTTTCCGGATATCTTCCGGAGTCCAGGGTCTATACACTAGAATAGTTGGGTCCTGACCTTCTTGCCCTGCCTGAGGATTAGGTACTTCTATAAGTGGGCATATTTCTTCTTCACTCATAGATCATGAATTCCTACCCATTTGATATAATTCAATGTCCCCTTTTGAGTTACCTGCCCGTGTTCGAGACCTGGTCTCGATGGGATCTCTAATAAACGGTTTTGCTTTCGTAATGTCTCTATTTTCAGTGACAGCAGGATATAGTGGAGTGGACTAACCTGTTCACGTGCTTCATATTCTGGTAAAGGAGGCGGAGGGGCCGATGCTATTACTAAGTTATTGTCCTCCTTATCTAAAAACATTGCTTTTGATTTACTATTCTTTTGTTCCCTACGGTTTACCTCCTCAATCCACCTGTGTGCCTGAGGAATTCCTAATTGGCGCTGCTTTTTTACCCGACCTTTAGAATCAGTTTTAAGCTGTTTGACAAGTTTGATAAGCGAGGATTTTTCTAATTTACCATCAAATTCATACTTATTAACCCACTTTGAGTAGTATTTAATATTATCAGCACGCTATGACTGCATGTATTTTGCATCTTTGGTTAACAGCGGATTTTGGGGTCTTTTTGTGCAATTATTACCCATTTTATTCTACCCTTTTTAATCGTTACATAACTCCTTATTTTTAACGTGGTACCACGGATTTTGTTATAGTCTCTTCAGAATGACTGCCTACCTACTCTGTTTCCCTGATCTATGACAAGACAGTAATCTTTTCTGTCCCTGACTTGTAAAAATACAGTCCTGACAAAAACAATACAAATCTAGTCCCTGATCTAAAACAGAAAATAAAAGGTAGATTCACCTTACCTAAGCCTTCGTGATTGATCACCTGGTTCGTGAAAAACCCGTCCTTCAGTCGCAGATCAGAAAGTGGCTGGCCTCTTTTGTACGACAATTCAGTCGGAGGGCTTTTCAAAATAAGAAGAACCGATGTGGTTTCTTCCCCATACGGTTTCAAGCCACCTGGCCTGTCTGATCCGAGGCGAAGTGAGGGTTTCCGGTCCGAAGGACCAATTTGTCAAAGGAAAAAACTTCAAAGACCAATACACGTAAGGTTCAGATAAGGCACATTTAATAACTTGCTGCAAGGAGACAAAAACATGCAAATACAAGATTTTGCCTAACTACTAACAGGAAGTATGCTATTCTTATACTGTTCTACAAGACATTGCCTTCTGTGGTTGACGTAATCAAACACAACTTTAGTATTGTTCTACAGCAGATGTTACTCAGATTTTCTGCTGACATGACTGGATTTATGAAAAACATTTTGAGAAAAACAACCTGGCCTTGGTGGGCTCTAGCCCGTTACAAGCTTCTATTGTATAGTTCTAATACATGTGTTACATTTCAAGGTATTTTTCTAGCTTAGACACAAGCAAGTGCTGATTGCAGTTCATATTTTCAAGCAGTCTTTGTTCTGATTATCTATACCTTCTGCAGCTGTGTATTTTCTCACAGCACAAGCGGAACTCGTTGTCTAGGTCTCATACATCTGTTCATTATTTTCCTGACACAAGCAGAAATTATCTGCTTCCCTGTAAATTTCCAAAGCATAAGCAAAGATTATAGCTGCGCATATTTCATGACAATACAAGGTTAGAAAGATTCTGCAATTCGTACAGATTTTATGCAGTGTGAAATAGAATAAATGTGTTAACCCTTTTCAAGTCTTAAATGCACTAAGCATATTACTAATACATATTTTTCTGACACCAAGCTGTGGTTGTTGTAATTGTAATATGAAATTTGCAGTGTACATAGCTACTTGTTTGTCCTATTCAGCTTTTTACTTGAGTAAAACAACAAGAAAACTGAAAGAAAGAGTTTTAGAACGTTAGGGACATTAAAAGAAAAAGAAAGAAAGTGCACTATATGACCATTCTGTGAAATGTACAGGGTTCAATAAGTTTCTGTTTTTTATTATTGACAAGGTGTTTGACCATGGAAGGGGAGGTGACTTAAATTTATACTTAGAGAAAATGGAACTGGAATGGCAATTAAGAACTAATGCCATGACACCTCCTGGTATTAATGAGAATGTGTCACTAAGTTCAGTTTTAAAACTAAAAACATTACAGATCTGATTATATCAATTCAAGTAAAAACTGACATTTGATAAGTACTGTATATTTTCAAGTTGACCAAGGGTGAGTTTTGGAATTATATTGTGATGAGTTTTATCATTAGTTACTAATATTGTTCATGTGTTACTAATATTGTTTATTACTACAACACTATAGGGAAGTTGAGTGTTTTTTAGAATGTTTTTAGAATGTTTTTAATGTATTCATAATGTATTTTAGGTGAACTATAATTGTTACTTAACTAATTATTCAATTATTGGATTTTTGGGTGTGATGTGGTTTTATGGAATAAGGTTTTAACTGTAGTAAGTCACTCTGATGATCCCCTGAGCTTACAGGGTGAAAGTGCTTAGTCATGTCAATAAACAGTTCCTTCATCTCTTCGTGTGGATATTTACAGTGTCAGTGGTATGTTTTAATGTGAAGTTGTTCTATCTCGCCGTTTTGTTCTTACACGTGGGTTCAGAGCCGACCCCTTTTCAAGCTCAGACTCTCAGAGAAGCTCAAGACCCAGTGCATATCCCATGATGCTCTACTGTGAATCCCCAGATCTAGTTTGCCGCTGCAATGGATCAACAGCTCGTCGGAGGAAGCTTGGGTCAGTGATTTAAAATTTCTTATATTATTAGGATTTTTTGCCTTTAAAATTAGTATTACTTACTTACATTTCAACCTTCTTGATAGTATTAATGTTTTTTTGCCTGTTAGTATAACTTGTTCAGTATTTCTAAAAAAAAAGTTTTTCTTCAGGGCTTTAGGCCTCTCTTTCTTGGGCGTGACAGGGTCTGTCAGCTATTTTGTTTGTGTGTTATCTTCCTATATAATCTTGTGTGCTTTATATATCTAGTGTGAGTAGTTAATATTAGATAGTTAGTGTTTATAAATATATACTCATATATATATAATATTCTGTAGGAACTTAGTTAATACTGCTGTGTTGTTGTAGTTAAAAAGTAACTATTTTTCTTAGACCAAAATTCAGGGACCTGAATTATTTAAAATTTCAGAGAAACAAAAGTCAGGGTTTAAAAGGTGTGAGTGTGGTCAGAAGATGTCTGTCACAGGCAACCACTCCACCTGCATCTACTGTTTAGGTTCTGTGCACCTACAAGAGGTGTGCTCTATCTGCCACTCTTTTAGCACCAGAGCTCTCTTGGAAAGGTGGAGGAAACTGGTAGATAGAGGACTTCTGAAGCCTGATTTTCGGGGTACCTTAGACAAGACTGACCTCTCTTCCAAGGCTTCGAAGGGGTAGAAGTTTTCCAAGGGATCCTCAGAGCCCAAGTCATCGGCTCTGAGCTCCTCTGGTATGGTTCATGCATCGGCTCCACAGGCCTTGGAGCCATGTATCGATCCTCTACCTCGGAGCCCAGTTGTGGAACTGATATTGGAGACTCCTCAGTCTCCAATTCTTCAATCAGTTCCATCTTCGGCTCCTTCGACCCATCCCTCGATGCATTCTTAGAGGCTTTCCGATGTGGATCTGGACCAAGTGGTCAAGAGGTTATTAGAGAACCCAGCCCTGGCCAAAATGCTGTCTGCTTTGAGCCACTCGGCTTCAAAGCCTGAAACCCCAGCCATAACTTCTCCTTCTCCTCCAAAGCCAATCGTCCTTTCGGAGCCAGGGCAGGCAGAACCGATGTTGGTAGAGCCTTCGGAGCCGAGGTTCGATCCACCTCCCTCGGCTCCATCGACCTTGATCTCCTCAGTTCCGACCGGGGAATCTCGGGGCTGACAGTCCCTCGCTGCCTCCGGGGGGGAGAGTCGAACCGATACCTCGGTTCCGACCCTTCCACTCGGGGCTTCGGCACAGGTGGCTTCAGCCCCATCCTCTGGATTGGAGCGGGGGGTCTTGGTTCGGGGAGAGCTGCTGGCCTCTTCGGAGCTGACGGACTTCTCGGACCGAGATTCTGGTGCCTTCGATGTCATGAGGAAGGTCATGTCTGCTAAGACCATTACCTCCTCGGATTTGTCTTCCCCTCCCCCTAAAGGGCCTCATTCTACCTCTTCCCCACAGATCCCCACCAAGCGTCGAGATCCAGGGCCTCAGGTATCCCCATTGGGTGGCTCCTCCTCTCTGGGGACTTCACTGGGCACTCTCACCGATGAAGTACCTAGGAAGAGATTGTGCAAGAGGAGGCACTTGGATTCCCCATAGGAATCCCTGACATCAGATACCAACTTGGAGGAATCAGAAGGGTCCCCACGATCCCCCTCAGAAGATGTCTCATTTGCAGACATATTGGAAATCTTAAGGCAGAGGGGGGATTGGCAGTCCCTTGCCCCTACTGAGGACAAGTCAGTCCTCCTGAAGGCCTTTGGATCTCAACCATCCTCCTCCTGGGTTACTCCACCCTTCGATAAACTGATGGAGCTGGTTGCTTGAAGGGCATGGGAGTCACCTGATTCAGTGGAACTGGTCCCTCGGAGGCCCAACAAGTTCATTACTTCCCCTACTGATAAGGCCTTTCTAACAAAAGAAGTCCCAGTTGATGCCATGGTGGTGGTGGCGGCCACCAAGAAAGAGAGGTCGGAAACCTCTTCTGCTGTCCATCCTCCTAATAGAGATTCTAGGACTATGGACAGATATGTGAAACGCATATTTAGTTCTGCGGCATTCTCCATGAGGTCACTCAACTACCTGACACATTTTACCCATCTTCAACTAGATCTCTTCAAAGAGCTGGGAGATACTCTCCAGGGTAACACAGATGATGCAGTTTCTGAGAAGGTGACAGCACAGCTCAACACCCTCAATTCCATAGTAAACTCATCCATGCGACTCATTTCTTATGCTGCCGATGGATCGCTTAGGGTGGCAGGCTCAGCGATAGCTCTTCGGAGACAGTCTTGGATGCGCCTTTGCTCCTTTGCGGAAGCCTTTAAATCTTCCTTCATCAACATCCCATTCAATGGATCCGCTTTGTTCGGACCCAAAGTTAAGGAGACACTTACTAGGTGTGAACAAGAAGGAAAGACTCTGTCTGCCATCAGAGTCTGTTTTTCCACTCCAACTAGACCGTACCCCAAAGGGCAACAAACTGGGAAAATGTGGTTCCGGAAACCCCAAAGAGTTTTCCAAAACACACCTACTGATACCCCCTCTAGAGGCAGAGGAGGGGGCAGAAACGGAAGACGCCGTCCAAACGGCAGAGGCGGTCCGCAAAACCAGAGTGACAGGGAACAGTTCTCTGGGAAGCCTTATCAGCATTCCTGAAAGGAAGCCGGGCTGTCCTACTCTGGAGGCAGTCGGGGGTCGCTTGGCTTTATAACCAAATGCCTGGCTAAGCATTACAATGGATTCTTGGGTAAAAAGCATCATTGCCAGAGGTTACTACATTCCCTTTACAAAACCTCCCCCTATGGTTACAAGATCCCAAATGTTCCACCCAGTCTGAGAGAACTAGCAGCCATAGCAATTCAAAACCTGCGAGACAAAAGAGTCATCCAGCCAGTCCCGGTGGACCAAATAGGATCCGGAACTTACTCAAGGTTCTTTTTAGTTCCAAAGAAAACAGGGGACCGGAGGCCCATACTAGACCTCAGCAAGCTCAACACCTTCGTCAAGAAGGAGAAGTTACAGATGGTCACGCTGCAATCAAGTCTCCCGTTCTTAGCCGTGGGCGATTGGATGTGCTCTATAGATCTCAAGGATGCTTACTACCACATCAAAATGGACAGAGCATCCAGAGATCACCTGCGTTTCCAGCTGGGAGCCAGTCATTACCAATTCAGAGCCCTGCCCTTTGGTCTCACCACAGCCCCCAGGGTGTTCACCAAATGTATGGCAGTGGTCATGGCTCATCTGAGACGATTGGGATTCTGGGTGTTTCCATATCTGGGTGACTTGACTCCTCACTGCCACCTCCAGGCATCGACTAATACAAGCAAAAGACTACACCATAAACCTTTGTTCCCAGTTGGGTATAACCCTAAACTTCGAAAAATCTGCGTTATCGCCCTCGCAGCATATTACATTTATAGGGGCAGAACTGGACACCGTCAGTGCAAGGATCACGTTGCTCCAGTCAAGAATCGTATCTCTAAAAAATCAGCTGTCCAGCCTCTTAGCCTGGAACAAAGCTCCTGCATCCCAAATACTGCAGCTTTTAGGCACAAAGGCAGCCACACTGATAGCAGTTCCGTTAGGTCAAATGTACATGCGAATACTCCAGTGGCTACTCTTTGCACAATGGTCTTACCAACGTCTGCCCATGTCACACGAGATCCGACTAACGAATCTTTGCAAGAAGGATCTCAATTGGTGGTTGAACAGTGACCAAGTGATAATCGGACGTCCCTTTGTTCTTCCCCAACCCACAGCCACGGTGACCACGGATGCTTCCCTGATAGGGTGGGGGGGCTATTTCAGGGAAAGACTGTTCAAGGCACTTGGTCAATCATGGAAACACATTTTCATATAAATGTCCTAGAGCTGAGAGCGTGTTCCTAGCGTTGCAACACTTTCATGATTCTCTTCCTCTAGGTACAATTGCTATCCAGACAGACAACATGTCGGTAGTCTGGTATATCAACAAGCAAGGGGGAACCAGAGCATACCCCTTATGCCGGGAGGCCCTAAGAATTTGACAGTGGGCTGTATCCACCAGACGCTTTCTGATAGCAACGCACATCCCGGGGTCATCCAGCGTGTTAGCGGACAGAATGAGCAGAGCCATCTTTGCATCTTTGCATCACCAATGAACGTCAAATGCAGCAGCTACTTTGCCCTTTATCCCCCACCGGGGAACAAACCCAGGGACGCACTCGTACACGATTGGCCCCCAGGCCTCTTATATGCCTTTCTGCCAAAACCCCTAATCCCCAGATTCATACAGAAAGCCAAAAGTCTGGGAAGGACTGTGATATTGATAGCCCCATCTTGGCCTCGACAGATTTGGTTCCCCTTCCTGCAGAAGTATCAAGTGGAAGAACCATGGATCCTGGACCCAGTGCCGGATCTTCTGACTCATTCATCGGGAGTTCTTCATCCCTCACTCACCTCCCTAAAAATGACAGCTTGTCTGCTCCAATTCCCACTTTAGCCAGGTCTCAAGAATTGTCTTCTGTGGTCCAGCATATTATAGTTTCCTCTTATAAACTATCTACCAGGAAGCTATACAATAGTAAGTGGAAACAGTTTGTTTACTGGGCCTCTCAACATGACATTGATCCTTATGTTGCACCTGTTCATATCATCGTACAATTCTTATCTTCCTTGTTCCATAATGGTGCAGCACCTGCCACCATTAGAGTCCAATTGGCAGCTATTTCCAATTTCCATGTGGGGTTTAATGGGTCTGGCATCATGTCGCATAGACTATGTAAAGCATTTTTAAAAGGAACCCACCATCTCAGACTACCTATCAGACATCCTGTCTCTCCCTGGGATTTTAATCTGGTTTTATCCCAATTGATGCTCGCCCCCTTCGAACCCGCTTCATCCTGTCACTTAAAGTTCCTGTCTTGGAAAACTATATTCCTGGTAGCCATTACATCTGCACGTAGGGTCTCCAAACTTCAAGCCTTGTCCCCCAAACCCCCATATTTGATTTTTCATCCCAATAGAGTTTCCCTTAGGACAAATCCTACCTTTCTTCCCAAGGTCTGTTCAGAAGCTAACTTGAATCAGTCCACTGAGCTTCCAACCTTCTTCAGGCACCATACCAACAAACTTGAATATATGTTACACAAACTTGATGTACACAGACAACTGAGGTTTTATCTAGATAGAACGAAAGATTTCAGACAATCGGATCAACTTTTTGTCTCTTACACAGATAATAAGAAAGGTTTTGCAGTATCAAAAATCACATTGTCAAGTGGCTCTCTGACTGCATCAAATCCATTTATGCTTCCACTAGTCAGCCATTAGAATCTAACGTCAAAGCCCACTTGACACGAGCTGTTTCTACGTCATTAGCTCATGCAGCTCGATTACCCTTAGATACCATCTGTGCAGCTGCCACGTGGTCAAAACCTCACACGTTTATCACTCATTACAAAGTGGATAGGACCTCCAGGGACAGGGCTTCCTTTGGTTCCACTGTGCTCAGGAATGTTCTCCCGTGAGCCACCCAGGATCAGAGTGCTTGGGACGCTACCCATGTGTAAGAACAAAACGGCGAGATAGAACAACTTCACATAAAGAAGTTATGTCCTTACCATAACATTCCATGTGAGTTGTTCATCTCGCCTTTTTGTTCTTACATTCCCACCCACCTTCCCCCTCCAGTCGAACAGGATGGTTGCCTTGGTAGATTGGTCAAGTTTTCAGTCTGTATTGCATATTCTATTTTTTCCTATCTACAATTGCTAGCTACCTTCATAGGTAGACACTATAGTTTCACTTATTCCTGTAGGCTGTCTTGGTTGCAGCATACTAGATCTGGGGATTCACAGTAGAGCATCATGGGATATGCACTGGGTCTCGAGCTTCTCTGAGAGTCTGAGCTTGAAAAGCGGCCAACTCGGAGCCGAGGGATCGGCTCCATACCCACGTGTAAGAACAAAAATGCGAGATGAACAACTCACATGTAATGTTATGGTAAGGGCATAACTTCTTTTTTTAGTTTGTGTTTCTGTTATACATTAATAGAACATGCTGGAGGGACAGATTTGTCTCCCAGCAGTTACCACACCTTTGGAACAGACTTCCACTTCATGTAAAACAGAGCAGCTCACTGGCCCTCTTCAAACACAGTCTGGATGATTGGATGGGTAACTGTAAATTCATCTCGGGGGTTCCACCTGTGTCCCTCTTGGACAGGAGCAGTAGGTGCTGATTGTGGAAATAAGGCTAGAAAGTGGCTAGGCTTGTAAGGGCCCTAGGGCAATTAGCCTAGTAACTTCCCATGATCCCAGTCTAGTAATGGTCTCTCTCTCTCTCTCTCTCTCTCTCTCTCTCACACACACACACACACACACACACACACACACACACACACACACACACACACACACACACACAGAACATTACTGTTCCTTGCTTTTAAAAGCCAAATATCTCTCATTTGCCAAATAAACTAGATTTGTGTAAGTAAACTTAACAACTTAACATAACAACAGATCACTCTTGCAGTACCTTAAATTATATAGGAAAAAATAAAAAAACAAAGAAACTACTGGTCTTAAATCTTCAGTGATGAGTTTAGTCAAAATAATTTTCAAAAAAATCATGAAACCCAGGTAGTGTTCTAAAGCTACAAGCCTTTATTCATCACAGACAAGTGATCCTCAGTAACATCATCAGTAACAAAAAAAAATTAGAACTATTTTATATGTTAAACATATTACCTTTTATATACTTAAAAGTAGGTGTGGAAAATCTACATATTGTTTAATTTCAAACCAGCCTATTCAAGGCAAACAGTATAAACAGGGCCTTTAACTGCATTTTAGAACAAATACCCACCCCCACACACTACTACTAATTAGATGAGACTAAATCCTAGTTAAGAAAAACACTACTTATCTGTTTGCAACCCATAATCCAAAATCAGGTATTAAGAAAAGCATAAAATATACAAAAAAAATAATTTTAACTAAAATTGCTTTTGGATGCCTAATGCAATAAAGCCTTCATCAGGTCTGTCAAAAGAATTAAAATCAAGAAAAAACACATAGCTATCTAACCATAAACATAATCTAACTACAACGCTATGAATATGAAAATATATCTGTCTAATAATATCGGCAATGTTTTCCTGTAGTAACTCCCTGGATGTGCAGTAGCAAGATCTTCCCAAACCCCACCCACCACACAGCACCAGGTGACATGTATGAAACTGGATGAATGCTCATGTTGATGTCTTCTTCATCTGCATGAATATTCAGCCAGCGTTCTGAGCATGCAGTATACAGATCCTGCAAGATTCTGAGGAAGGTGTGTTTCCAGTTTAGGAGGGCTCGCTTCCTCTTACTCTTAGACAGCAATGGCAGTTGTTCACCAGGCAGGTTTGTTTTTCCTTGAAGAGCTTGTTTTGGTCTTATCAGGTATGGCCTAGTCAATGTAAAGTTTTGCTGTAGAGCTTGGCATAGTTGCCAGTTCCATCTGAGGGAGGAGGTGCAGTGAAGTTATTTATACAATCCCATAAGAAGTTAAAAGCTGCTTTGGAGAAGTTTTTTAGTTTAGTTGCTGCTGGTGGAGTTAGGTGCGATAGTTACTTCGATTGAGACTGATTTGTGGTCAGATCTATCGTAGTTACTATGGTGCTGCTTACTGTGATGGATTTGAAGTCTTCTTAAGACACTCAGTCTTGATGGCTGGATTCTGCTGAAATCAAAGTCTGGTTATAGTTGCATTCACAGTCTGTTGCATACAGAAACTTACAGAATATACACTGATGAGAGAATATACTTTGCCGCATCAACTTAGAGCAGTAACAAATAACGTTTTATAATAAACCACAAGGACTAACATTGCAGCTTCAAGTACTGTTCTACTTTACTTCTCATATAGTACAGATGATGTGAGAGATATAACATTTACCTCAGAACAAATGTGTCTCTACCAATACCCCTAACATAACTGGATTTAATACAGACTTTATATATATTTTCAGTTAAACACACACCCTCTTGGTTTTGCCTTGATGAAGCAAATGCTGACACATCTGTTCTTGTGCAAATGCTAAGTGCAGAAAAGCATATTTTTAAGGAAACACCTTGTGGATAAACTTTCTTAGAAAAGCATATTTTATACTTTCTTAGAAAAGCATATTTTTCAAGGAAACGCCTTGTGGATAAACGCATGTCCTGTTGTCTATTCTTTAAAGAAAGCAGATTAGGTTTTTTTCTGATATATCCTGTTTTTTTTTACATTCTTGTCAAGTCTGTAAGAAGTCATCTTTCTTGATGTGTGTGTAATACACTCATAGGTTCATTGGTAGGTACTAGGCTATTGGCCCTAGGGCCTATATAAGCCTAGCCAAAGGTACCCTGGCTTTCGCCACCCAAGAAAATTATTTTCCTGTGCCACTGTCGAGCAGAGCCACAGAAGTGATCCCTGGGGTGAATTTCCTATCTCCCATCCAATCATCAAGATTTTTCTTGAAGAGTGCTAATGAGGAGCTTTGTTTGATATAGATAGGTAGTTTGTTCCAGAGTATGGGAAGTCTCTGGGACAGAAATCTATCCTGCCAGCATGTTCTGTTTATTGTGGTGACAAGGTTTTGGTCCCTAGAGCATGTAGCTCATAGGGATTGGGATTTCTTTAAGTGGAGCATGTCTAAAAGTTCTGGGTTTGACATAGCTTTGTGTATTAGGCAGAGATCACCTCTGAGTAGACGATATGCAACGGAGTAAAGCTGCAGTTTTTTGAGACAGTCTGCATAGGGCATCTGTTTGAGGCTGGTAATCCTCTTTGTGAGGTATTTCTGTGGCCTTTCCAGTTGTTGTAGATGTCTTGTGAGGTATACCAAAAGGGGCATTGTACTCTATAATGGGTCTAATGAGTGACGAATAGAGGGGAACAATGACATCTTTTTTCCTGGATGAGAAACCTTTTGTGATGAGGTGTGCCACGTAGAAGGATTTCCTGACTACTGTGGTGATGTGATTATCAAAGGAGAGACTACTGTCTACCTGTGTCCCAAGGTCTCTTATCACACTTTTGGTGTTAAGTAGACTACCACCTATGTGGTAGTTCATGGGTACTGAGTTTTTACCAAAAGGGATGACAGTGTACTTTTTGGCATTGAGCTTGAGGCCATGGCTTTGACACCAGGCATCTGTCTCATAAGCAAGTTCCTTATTTTTTATGCCACAGTCATTTAGTATGGATGTTGATCACATATTACTAAACTCTGTTTCTATATTTAAGCAAGCTTTATCTTATTCCTTATTTATGTTGCATATTTGTAGCAAAGTTACTTTCAACCTTAAAACCTTGTTGAGCATAATCTTACAATTCCCTCTTTTTATTTTAAAACATACTTAAAACACTTCATACTGATATGTATTTTTGACCACATTATATAGAAAACACATTAAGAAACAAAACCTTTAGTCTTCTTTTGAAACATAAGTCAAAATGCAATTTTACATAGTTAATACAATGATATCAAGTATTACTACTAAAGCTGAATATATTTAACAACTTTTTCGTTTACAGACCATTCTGTGAAAATATTTCATCAGTTATGGGCTGTGTCTGTTTTAGTCTTATTTTTTAATTTGATTAATATATTTTTTTGCAATATCATAATTTAATTTATGACTTAGTACTCTTTTATTAACTATTTGCACCTGTTGAATTAACTCTTTACTTTTATTGATTATTTTATACCAAAAGATTAGAGATAGACTAATATCTGTAAGAGACAAAAACTATGTGCTAATCCAAGCATTTATAGACTGCTGAAAATATACAGTTTCAATGTCATTTTAACCATAACATTGTGGTCATATCTCTGAACTGCCCATTAACACCTTGGTTGACAGTGAAGTGAACATAAAGTACTGAACTGGGCTTAGATAATAAATATTTGAATGCAGTTATTTCAGTATGTTTAATACTTGAGGATTTAAAAAAACCATGATTTATAGACTAAAGAATGATATGTACATATTAGTCCATTAGCCGTATGAGTACAATATTTTAATATAAATTTCTTCTGACTTGGGTAACCAATACTAGTACAGATAAAATGATGGTCCAAAAAGCAATAATAAGACTCCAACTTAAAACCAGTGATAATATTACAAACTGACAAATTACTTTTGAACCTATTACAATGTATCCTGTACAGTATGTATTTACACAGACTGTTTGCTATTCATGCATTTCAATCTAGTAGCTATCCTGGACCCATTTTTTTTAAACATGTTTTTTCACACATATTCATTACTAGACATTAATTTAATTTGTACTGAATTATTTTATATGTGTACATACAAAGACTGTAAAGTACACTTAGTCCAATCTTACAAATTTAGTAACATTAACATCAAGCAACATCTTGGAAAATTCTTATGTCTCTTTAAAAGTATCTAGTAGAATTGCCACCAGAGGCAACTATGCTTTTTGCATACCGACATTGTCTTGCCATAAACATGTTAAAAATAGTGACCATTCTTGCTCAGTTTTTACATATCTTTACTCTCTCTTATATAGTTTTAATAAAGCAATTTAAGCCATCTCTTGTATAGCTTTACAGTTTAACAGGTTGTAAATGCAATTTAATACTAAACAATACAGTAATAACTAGAATGATAGATATTAGCAACTTGTAAAATATCTTATCCTGTCAGGTTTCATCTGTTTACCAATATTTCTAATGCAGTAATACCTGTTTTTCCCTCCCCCTGAAAGAGTATTGTCAAGAAGGAATTAGATATTTCTTCCTGTAGCTTTATTTTATACCCTTTTGCAATACTGCTCACAGTCAGTGTAAAACTGAGAAAGTACCCCTCCCCCTGTAGTATTGCACTATTGTTTATTTGCTTTATATTTATGTCAGCCCAACACTTTGGTTATACATTTGCTTTATTAGGTTATTAAACTGTAGACCTTTGTCTGATTTGATCATTTTTTGGCTGTTTTCTTTTCTGTTGCCTTTGCTGTCTACTTCTAATAGTAGTTATTTGTACCTTCCTGTATAATTGATTTGAACTGTATGTATACTATAACCCATCTGCTGGCTATACTTGATGTAACTGAGGTTTTTTACTTTTAACCTTTACCTGCAAACAGATTATCAGTGACATATATGCACAGTTGTGATGTTTTATTATAATTACCAAATAGTGTTGCATGTGAACAGTTTAACAATTATGTTTTAATAACAATAAGTTTTTAGAAAAACTCAAGCCACTTGTTTAGCTATCAGTCTTGTTTCTTATCTTATCTGCTCAACATTTCCTGTAACTATTCATCCAGTCTAGGACGGTCTGAGCTCACATTTCAATATTTTTTATTTATTTAGCTGCCCTGCCATTCATTTTACAAAGACTGTTTGACTAATACCATCTGTGATTTTATTTCTTTTTTAAATTCAGAACTTTAACTGGTGTGGTGTTACTCTACAATTATAAAAAATTGTAAAAAACAAATCTATATTAGCTTAACTAGCACATTTATATTTACATTATTTATATTTGCTGTTGTCTGCCTTTTCGTTTGTGCTTTTTATGAAAAGAAAATACATGCATGTCAGTCTTGTGACTTTAAATCTTTATACTTATTAACTATTTTTATTAAAATTTTATACACTAGACCTGTTTTGTTTACCTTTTGACTATGCTATGAGAATGGCAGTCATATGCTCTACTTTACTGTAGTACTGATACATATCTTGCTTTAACTGAATGGAAGTTTTAAACATTTGAGAATGATTTGTATTTTACCATCCTACCATGTATGCTTAACCATTTTCAAAACACAAAGGTATTATAAAATACATCTCTTTTGTACAGATCAGCTGTAGTTTCCTGCTCTTTCCCAATGTATGTAGGAAGTCAGTCTCTGTCAGTTCAGCTAATTTATTTTCTTCATCCTGTAACTGCTGTTGAAGAGTTTCCTGTAATGTTGCATGGTCTTTCTGACATTCTTTAGTAACCTGTTCTGCTGAATTTAAAACTGCTATGCACTTTTGAAAAAAATGTTTCTATAACTTGTCTAAACTTCCTGAACTCATCGTGTCTGTCTCTTAGACGTTTATTACAATCTTTTGTAACAAAATATACTAGAGGTCCTGTCAGTAACTAATTTGCCTCCTGTTGTAACTCTGAAATAAACCTTTTACATGTGGTGACAGAACATAACTGTTCAACATCTGAATATAATGGAAACACTTTACTCTTAGTTAATTCTTTATCATGAACAGATCTGTCTTCACAGTCTATTGTTTTTAGTAATATCATGCAGTACTTTTTTATGGCATGGCACATAAAATGCAATTTTTGTTGATTGACATAATAAACATTTGTCATACTCCACATGGTTTTCTTTGAGATACCAGTCAAATATTTAAAAACATTTGCATAATGCCTTACTATCAACCTGCCTGATAAGGTTTTACATTTACTAATGTGCTGTGTATACCAACATTGCAATTTAATAAAGCTTGGTTTACTCCTGCACAAATTATGTCTAATAGCATCCATCCTAAAAATGTGACAGAAAAAAGTCTTACCAGTTAGCAAGAAAACAGGTGATCAGGCTGTTGTTGCTGATGGCTGGAAATTTTTCAAAGTCACTTGGGAAGCTGGTGAAGCACAACAGGCAGCGGACTGCTGGGAAAAGTAGATATCCACCTTTTCTTGGCGAATTTATGGCACTGTGACTTTCTTGCACTGCAGGCTCAATCTGGATTTAGATGTCTGAAAAAACTTTACTGCTGCAAGCTGCATGAACTGGAATACTTCTGTTTAGAAATTACACATATGTACAAATGTTAGTTACTGCAATTTGACTGAAGTGACCCTCTGCAGGGCTTACCCTTCCCTCTGTGTTCGAATGCAGGTAGGCTCACCATTGAAAAATCAATTTTTGTTATTGTGATTCTTACTATGGTGCTGCTTACTGTGATGGATTTGAAGTCTTCTTAAGACACTCAATCTTGCTGGCTGGATTCTGCTGAAATCAAAGTCTGGTTATAATTGCATTCACAGTCTGTTGCATACAGAAACTTGCAGAATATACACTGATGAGAGAATATACTTTGCAGCATCAACTTAGAGCAGTAACAAATAACTTTTTATAATAAACCACACGGACTAAGGTTGCAGTTCAAGAACTGTTCTCCTTTACTTCTCATATAGTACAAATGATGTAAGAAATATAACATTAATCTCGGGACAAATGTGTCCCTACCAATACCCTTAACATAACTGAATTCAACACAGACTTTATATATATATATATATATATATATATATATATATATATATATTTTTAGTTAAACACACCCTCTTGGTTTTGGAAAGATACTGCCTTGATGATGCAAATGCTGACACATCTGTTCTTGTGCAAATGCTGATAAGTGCAGAAAAGCATATTTTTAAGGAAACGCCTTGTGGATAAATTTTCTTAGAAAAGCATATTTTTAAACTTTCTTAGAAAAGCATATTTTTCAAGGAAACGCCTTGTGGATAAACACATGTCCTGTTGTCCATTCTTTAAAGAAAGCAGATTAGGTTTTTTCTGATATATCCTGTTTTTTTTACATTCTTGCCAAGCCTGTAAGAAGTCAGCTTTCTTGATGTGTGTGTGTAATACACTCATAAGCAAGTTCCATATTTTTTTAAGCCACAGTCATTTAGTATGGATGCTAATCACATATTACTAAACTCTGTTTCTACATTTAAGCAAGCTTTATCTTATTCCTTATTTATGTTGCATATTTGTAGCAAAGTTACTTTCAACCTTCAAACCTTGTTGATCATAATCTTACAGTTTTATGGTATTTAAATCAGGTTTTAACTGTAGTAAGTCACTCTGATGATGCCCTGAGATTGCAGGGTGAATGCGCTTTGTCGTGTCAATAGACAGTTCCTAAATCTCTTCGTGTGGATATTTACATCGTCAGTGGTGTTTTTTATTTTAGTTTGTGTTTCTGTTATACATTAATAGAACCTGCTTCAGGGACAGATTTGTCTCCCAGAGGTTATCACACCTTTGGAATAGACTTCCACTTCATGTCAAACAGAGCACCTCACTGGCCCTCTTCAAACACAGTCTGGACGATTGGATGGGTAACCGTAAATTCATCTCAGGGGTTCCACCTGTGTCCCTCTTGGACAGGAGCAGTAGGTGCTGATCATGGAAATAAGGCTAGAATGTGGCTGGGCTTGTAAGGGCCCGAGGGCAATTAGCCTAGTAATTTCCCATGAGCCCAGTCTAGTAATAGTCTCTGTCTCACACACACACACACACACACACACACACACACACACACACACACACACACACACACACACACACAAACACAAACACACATATATCATTGTTCCTTGCTTTCAAAAGCCAAATATCTCTCATTTGCCAAAGAAACTAGATTTGTGTAAGTAAACTTAACATAACAACAGATCACTCTTGCAGTACCTTAAATTATATAGGAAAAAATAAAAAAACAAAGAAACTACTGCTCTTAAAACTTCAGTGATGAGTTCATTCGCAATAATTTTCAAAAGATCATGACACCCAGGTAGTGCTCTAAAGCTACAAGCCTTTATTCATCACAGACAAGTGATCTTCAGTAACATCCTCAGTAACAAAAAAAAAATCAGAACTATTTTATATGTTAAACATATTACCTTTTATATACTTAAAAGTAGGTGTGGAAAATCTACATATTGTTTAATTTCAAACCAGCCTATTCAAGGCAAACTGTATAAACAGGGCCTTTAACTGCATTTTAGAACAAATACCCACCCCCACACACTACTACTGATTAGATGAGACTAAATCCTACTTAAGAAAAACACTGCCTATCTATTTGCAACACATATTCCAAAATCAGGTATTAAGAAAAGCATAAAATACACAAAAAATAATTTTAACTAAAATTGCTTTTGGATACCTAATGCAATAAAACCTTCATCAGGTCTATCAAAAGAATTAAAATCAAGAAAAAACACATGGCTATCTAACCATAAACATAATCTAACTAGAACACTATGAATATGAAAATACATCTGTCTAATAATATCATCAGCAATGTTTTACTGTAGTAACTCCCTGGATGTGCAGTAGCAAGGTCTTCCCAAACTCCACCCACCACCCAGCACTGGGTGACATGTATGAAATTGGATGAATGCTCATGTTAATGTCTTCTTCGTCTGCATGAATATTCAGCCAGCATTCTGAGCATGTGGTATACAGATCCTGCAAGATCCTGAGGAAGGTGTGTTTCCAGTTTAGGAGGGCTCGCTCCCTCTTACTCTTACACAGCAATGGCCGTTGTTCACCAGGCAGGTTTGTTCTTCCTTGCGGAGCTTGTTTTGGTCTTATCAAGTATGGCCTAGTCAATGTAAAGCTTTGCTGTAGAGCTTGGCATAGTTGCCAGTTCCATCTGAGGGAGGAGGTGCAGTGAAGTTATTTATATGATCCCATAAGAAGTTAAAATTTGCTTTGGAGAAGTTTTTTAGCTTAGTTGCTGCTAGTGGAGTTAGGTGTGATAGTTACTTTGAATGAGACTGATTTGTGGTCAGATCTCACCAGGGAGGACCTCACAGTGGAGGTGCTATAATGGTCCCCCATATTGGAGAGCACCAGATCCAGGATGTTGGCATTCCTTGTGGGGATGTCAACCAGCTGGTCCAGGGCATTGGAGTTAATGAAGTCGAGGAACCTTTGGGCAAATGAATAATTTACCCAGTCAATGGATGGGTAGTTAAACTTGCCCAAAACCATGGTGTTTGGATGTATCTTGATAGACTCAAGTAGATCCAAATAGGCAGAGTGGGTGTCCTGATTCATGGATGAGGTCTTTTCACTGACAATGACTTGAATAGGTGTCCTACCAACAGTTAATTGCACCTGAAGTAACTGTTTAACCAATATGGAGGTGTATTTATCTTTAATGAATATCGATACACCACCTCCTTTCATTTTCACACCTTCAGTTTGAGGTCTGAACATGTAGAAGGAGCCTTGAACCATGTCTCAGTGACAAATAGCTGCATCTTCCAAGGTGAGGACATCTTCCAGTGAGTGCAGTTTTGTGTCGAGACTCCTAGCATTTATCTGCATAACCTTGAGGTTGTTTTTAGGTAGAGTTTTTACCGTGGGAATTCTGTTTTGGGGATACTGCCTAAAAAAGGCACTATGCAGGTGGCAAGAGCCTTAGCAGGTAGAAATCCCAGAGGTGACAGATGAAGACCATCTCTGGCAAAGCATTGAGGTCTGTCGATTATGTTGTCCCAGGCTGACAGTGGAGCCCCTTAGAATGACACCAGAAGCTAAGTCAATTATTGAAGTCAATCATTTTCTGTTTGTATTGGGGCATCGTCCAGGGTGAAAGTAAAATGCTGCTTAAAGCTAGGGACATACCTGCCCGAGACACATAGTCCAAGAACTCAGTCATGTCTGTCTTCATATAGTCAAGAGAGGTACGTCTCAAGTTGTTCACACCAACATAGACTATGACAGAGTAATAACAGTACCTGTTGTTGAGAGACTTCAGTGCATGTGTGATATGGTGTATCCTGGCACCTGACAGACAGCTGACAGTGATCTTTTCTTTATTCAGCCTGGTGAGATGGACATCAGTGTGTCTCTCAATGGAATCACCTATGACTAATATGCTTGATTTTTTTGTTTTACCTTAACGGTTTGCCCAGTGAGACATTGGTGTGTGAGCTATTATGTGTAATGTGTTCTGCAGAGGAAGTATTATGTGTTGCATGCTTGTGTTTGTGTTTGGGAGGTCTCTGGTGTTTAGGTATGTTTCTGGTGAGGACCTCCACATATGTAGGTATGTGTGATGTGGGTTTGGATGGAGTAGGAGGTGAGGTGTGCATGCTTGCAACCTCCTCATTGTCATATGTACTGACTGATGTGTGAGAGAGCATGGATTCAGTGTTCTTATAGTTGCATCTCTCACATGCTGTGTTTGTTTGTACTAGGAGTAGATGGTTATTGGTGAACATAAGACAGTTACTACACCTACTACTGCCTCAGGATGCCCATGTTGACCAAGCTGGCTGGAGAAATTGTGGGAAAATGTCCGTACATAATGATAAGTAAATTTATATGATCTGGAAAAGAGATCACGCGTAGGAGTTTCTAGTGGGTGAGAGGTGTGTCGGCACCTTTGTGGCTAGGCTTAGTGTTCCACCTGACAATAGAGATGGGCCATATGAAACCTCTGAAAGACCAGAAGCAAAGTGCTAAGGGAAATTTAACAAGCAAAACATTTACATCTGTAACCACCAATGATAGCCACCACAATGTGGCAATGCACAGTGGAGCAGGAAATGCAAATAAGTGCAAATGCAGGACTTTAAAACAAGAAATTACCATTATTTAACTCAAACTAGCCAATAAAAACACTCTGTCTGAGCTGTAGTCCAATCACCGTCCATTAGATGGGACCCAGACTGCACTCTCCACACAAGGGCACAGAAGGGCCTTCACCAATAAAGGTGGCTTGAAGTTGATGCTCAGGCATTCCAAAACAAACCCAGAAATTGCAAACTTGGAGCTGGGCAGTGCTACAGCTGAACTAGTATGGTGTGCAGTAAAATGTAACCAAAAAATAGTGCAGACAATTCAAACAGACAGTGGAATGCAAATATAAATTAAAAGTGCAGTATTAGAGCAAAAACAGGTATTTATGGTTAGTTGGAAGCAACAGATGAGCCAGATATTTCTGTATCTCAGTGAAGAGCTGGTTTTAATGCTCAAGTGATACCAGTCTAGAGTCTGAATCTAGCCTCTGCTATAAAATGCAGAAGTACTATAAATTAAAAGTGCATAAAATCACAGTCACAACAGCAGAAGGCAGTTTAAATGATTCAGCAATTCACCAGCAATTTCCAGCATAGAAGGATGTAGGCCATACTCTCCTGCCACAAGAGTCTAGACCACAAACCTTCCTCATGTAAAACAACTGGCTTTGGAGCACAAGTGCTTAAGCCATAACTGAGGCACTTCAGAATATCAGACACAATAGACCTATAACCAGCAGTTTCCAGTCAGAAGGGTGTAGGCTACCCTCTCCTGCCACAAGAGTTTAGACCACAACTCCTCCTAATGTAAAGTAAGTGGTTTGGAACCAGAGTGCTTAAACCAGAATAAATACACTTAGCATAACAGGCACAATAAGCCTTCACCAGAAATTCCCAGCTTAGAAGGGTGTAGGTCACACTCTCCTGCCACAAGAGTCCAGACCACAACCCTCCCAATATAAAGTAACTGGTTTGGAGCTCAAGTGCTAAAACCAGAGCTAACACACTTTCAGAATAACAGATACAGTGAGCCTTCAACCAGCAACTCCCAGCTTAGAAGGGGGCAGGCTATACTCTCCCACCACAAGAGTCTAGACCACAAATCCTCCTAATGTAAAATAACTGTTTTGGAACCCAAGTGCTTAAAACAGAACAAAGACACTTAGAACAACCACAAATTCCCAGCTCAGAAGGACAGAGGCTACCCTCTCCTTCCACAAGGGTGCAGAGCACAGACCTTCTTAAAGTAAAATAACTGGCCTGAAGCTCAAGTCCTTTAACCAAAACTAAGACACTTAGAGTAACAATTACAATTTAATCAGGCTACTAACAAGCAGTAATAAATGTAGCAGAATAAATGCAGTAAAAGCAAAATAAAGTAGGAAGAGACAGAAAAACAGTAAAAGCAGCTAAATAAAGTGTTTTTTTATTTTTATTAATTAAGTAGGAAGGGAGGAAATAGAAGATAACTCAAGGTGAAGAAACTAAGGGACACGATTACAGTAAAAGCAGCTGAATAAAGTTTTTTTTAGTTAACTGTAGCTTAAGCTTTAATATCTTTCACTGTGACAGATTCCCAAAAAAAGGGGGTGACGTAGCCATCCTCTATGCAATAGCCTCAACCTCTCACCTTTTACCACACCTATCCCTGACCTCCACCCAGCTGAACTTATCATCCTAAACTGCCACCTTAATACTCACAAGAAATTTGCTGCTGCTTCCATCTATATCCTCCCTGGGAATAATTTGCCCATCCTAGAGAATATCCTATCCTGGTTCTCCCACAATATACCCTATGAAACCCTCATCTTAGGAGATGTCAACTTAGGCTGGTCCAAACTTACAACTGACTCTCTACAACTCAGTATCAACCTACATGGTTTTCATCAACTGATGTCTTCCCAAACCCACCTCCATAAAAACTCATTCCCCAGCTCCATAATTGACTGGATTCTCACTAACTCCCCCCACCACTACCACAGCCCCACTACCTTACCAGACTCCCTTAGTGATCACCTCTGTCCTAAGACACTCCATCCAACCTCCCAAACCCCACCTTTACAGAGATTGTCGTAAACTCTCTAACTTTAATATATCCCAATTCAACTCCATTCTTTCCAGCATAGACTGGTGCATCCTTAGACAAGTCCCTCTTAATGACTCAGGCAGTATGTTCAATAGTATTTTCCTGAATACCCTAAACTCCCTTGCTCCCTCTAGGAAGATCCGAATAAAATCAAATTATGCTCCCTGGCTTTCCAAGGAAACTGGGTCCCTTATGAACCCCGTTCTCTTACTCATCATAAATCCACCTTTGCTATTATATCCTCTAACAATAGAATAATCTAACTGGAAACCCACACAAACCTCCTTGGAGTCATCATTGATGATGAACTCAAATTCAACCTGCACATACTCCAATGCATAAAAATGACACACCAGAAACTAGGTTTACTGTATCGCAACAAAAAAATTCTAACCCCTAATGCCAGACTCTCCCTTGCACAGGCACTCCTCCTCCCCTCCCTACTATATGCTTCCCCAATTCTTACCAACATTCAGACTTCAACCTTGAACAAACTTCAAGAAACTTACCATAAGATAGCTAGATTTATCACAAACTCTCCATACAGTGCACATCTCTGCCTCACCCTAACCTCTATGGCTTGAACTCCCCCAACAACTGCTGCTTTCACAATTTCAAGTGTTATACTTTATTCTTTATAAACCTTCATCTTGTCCAGCTCTCTCTTCCTTTGTCTGTATCTATTCTCCACCTTGGACCCTCTGTACCTCTAATCAGCAACTACTAGACACCTATCAACCCAAGAAAACAGTAGGTAACCGTCTATATAAATACTCTGTTGCCTATGCCTGGAACAAACTTCCCTTAGGCATATGTTCCATCACGCACACATCACACTTTAAAAATAAACTCAGACTTCATCTACTTAACACCAAACCTTCACTTGTCAAGACCCAACCTAAGCTCCCCATACCATATACATATCTAATAATCTTTCCCCTTTCATCTAGTACCCTACTATGCAGATACTTACTAAACTCGATCAATCTGTGCAGCTGGGTATAATTCTTATATTAATATGTAAATATGTCATTTCTCTGTAAAAACGTTATGTGTATATTCCTTTGTGCATGCATTCTATTTCATGTCTTTAACTTGCTGAATAACAATATTTTTTTTGTAATTCTTTTGACTCAGATATTTTAATTACTGTAAACTGTCTGTGAAAGGAGCTTTTCTCCTTGGGTCTCCACTGAAATTGAGCCTCTAGCCCAGCTGGACCAACCTAGTTATTAAATGTCAATAAATAAAAGTAGGAAGGGAAGAAACAAACAACAATTCAAGGTTAATAAACTAAGGGGGTGGACCTTCCCAAATGATCTCACTGTACACAGTAGAGTGAGCTGATATGATGGGATTGGGAGGAGTGTCCAATAACAAATCTATAGCAGAAGCAGGCAACTCAAAAGCCACCAAGTTTTAAGAACACAACAACAATTGGTTGGCAGGGTGGGAGAAAAAATGGAGACTGAAACAGAACACAAGTTAAAAAAAAAACTTGTTCACAAAACACAAAAAACACAGCTATTGAAGAATTCTGTTAATAGCTGTAGCCTACAGAGTCTTTTCCAAATGTTGAATAGTATTGTGGGCATGGCCATATCTGTAAAATATCATATTACCTACATAGAGAATGATGAGCAGATGTTGACTGCCTTGTGAGAGTTTATTACTAAATTAATAAAATAGGGTAAGTTTAAGAGGGGATACTTAGGGAACACCTTTTTTAGGGGAGAAGAAGATGTAGAGGAGCATATTTGCTATCTGAAATTCCTATCTGAGAGAAAGTCTTTAAATGGGAAAGAATGAAAGTTGATTCCTCCTCTGATAAGAGGATCTTATAGGAGAGAATGATTTACTAGATCAAAGGCTTTAGTAAGGTCTATAAAGATGGAACCAGTTATATGCCTTTGTCCATATTTTGAGGGATCATAGTTGAGGATAGAAAGGCAGTCATAATGTTTCTGCTTGACTGTAATCTGTGCTGGAAAACTAAGAGTACTGCATGATTATAGAAATGTTTTGTAAGTTGGAGGTAGACTACATTTTTGAAGTTCTGGATATCATCGGCAAGACTGAGCTACTTCTGAAGCCTGATCCAGTTTGAAGTTTGATAACTTCAAGGGTTGGCATAATAATTGCTTACACCCAGATAGCTGATAAAGTATTACGAGTCAGGTCTAGTCAATAGAAGTGGATGGAACATGGGGTGAAATATGTGGTCTTTGCCTATACTGATGTAGTTTAGGTGCAGATCATCAGTACTTCAAGTATTGAGATGACTCATTTTGGAAATTCAGCTCAGCAATTGATCCAGTCAGTCTGTGATTCACTCTTGGGAGGTTTGATGAATGTCTAGCAACCCTAGGAGCAGTAAAGAAAATCAAAAGAACTGCCTGCTCACACCCTTGTTCTCCCCTCCCCCTTCCCTGTTTATTACCTTAAGCCAATCCCAAAGTTAATAAATATTACCTGTGGCAGGCACCATTTTTAAAACTACAATCCACTCTGCTACAGGCCCCATGAGAAGCTCAGTGTCTCTCCAGTAAGTGTTTTACAACTGCATATGCCTATTTATGTTGAATTGTGTTAGACATTTTACAACTGTATATGTTTATGTTGAATTGTGTTAGACATCTAATATGATTTATGCTTTTTTATTGGAAGTGACTATGCCATGCTAGCATTTTGTCTGCACCAAGTTGTTTTTAGTATAATAGTATGGTTTATTTGCATAGATGCACCTTGTTCACTAATGTTATTCATGTAAATGTGTTGAATGTAGACAGCTCATACTGGTGTCTAATTATTTCTATATAATTGTGCTGTTACTGGTGGCTAGAATCACATTAGAGACCCAGGACAGAGTGCTGCTCGCTATATTTTTATCTGTGACTGCATAACTGTCTGATGAGGTTTCTTCTAACAGATGTTTTTCCAATTGGCTCAGTATCTGCATATACTAGTAGTTGGTTCAAGGCATATATTTTCCTGTATGCAATAGCTATTTGCTCAGTTTGTTTTTTGTAATCTTTATAATATATCTTTACCATCTCAAAGTGCTTACTCCTCTCTGTACTCTTCTTTTCTAGACCTAACACCACTCTTAAGTATTCAACTGCAGTACCACCTTTATCATTCTTGTAAGAAAAGTGCAGTCTGGGTCTGAACTGTCTGCAAACAGCTAAATTTAACTTTGAGTATGTGTCGACCTGCTTGAGCCAATATTCATTTTTCCCCTGGAGAGCACTCTGCTTTGGCTTGTAGGCAGCCCCCCCCCCAACACACACACACACTCATCTTCCACTTTCTCTCTTTTTCCCTTCTGTTAGCAAATAGTATCCATAACTGATCAATACTGTGTGTTTGCTAATTTAAACTGAGACCACAGTAGCCTACTTATACAAGGTTATCTTGTTTTTCCACCTGAGAAATGGTTAAGAAATGACTTACAGTTTCAGAGCAGTCCTTGGTCAATTCTGATTGTTTCTTAAACACAAACTTGTCTTTGCTTTGGCTCATTAGCAGTAGTACAAAAGAACTGCCTGCTCACACCCTTGTTCTCCCCCTCCCCCTTCCCTATTTATTACCTTAAGCCAATCCCAAAGTTAATAAATATTACCTGTGGCAGGCACCATTTTTAAAACTACAACCACCCTTTGTCACTATCATATATTAATTTATCAATTTACTGTTACCTGATTGTTTCCAGCCCCCTCATAAGAGCTACTAACAGGGTCTCTAACTGCTTCACTCCCCACCCTGCCCCCTATTTCCTCCCGCCCCCAGTGGTCCTACCTTTTTACACTCACAAACCCCTCCCATCTTTCCAATAGCCAACCACAGCGCTAACCCAACACTATCTCCTCCATCTTCCCACTACTATCACACCTCCTCAATTAACATGTACAAGCATACCTTACATATGCTCACTGCATGCACTCTCCTTGCATATCTTACATCTTACCAAAGCTCCATCATTCCCCCACTCAACCACTACCACTGTACTACTACTCACACCACCACTCATGTCTCACCCTCACTCAGCTCCCCTCCCACCAACTCAAGAACCATCCCTATGCACCCCCCACATATTCTATCAACTATATTACTCAAACATAAAGTATTCCTACAACTTAACATAGTAACCCTCCCACCATACCTATTGCTCACAGAGCACAATCATAAAGTTTCCCTAATAAACAAACACATTCAAAAACTGAGAAAACGAATAACCTCATGCATATCAAAGCTAGCCAAAAGTGGAGACATCCACCCCAACCCTGGCCCTACCATCTCCAACCCCAATCCTCATAATCAGACTAGAAACCACAACTTCTCCCATATCACAGCCAATAGAAAGCCAAGTGACTTCCTTCTACTAAGCCTAAATATTAGAAGTATATCCAACAAAGTCCATGAACTCCATGCCACCATAGACTTGTACTCCCAGGATATAGTCATCCTGACAGAAACCTGGCTAAAACCTCACATTACCAGTGAGCAAATACTCCCTACCGGTTACGGCATACTAAGAGTAGACCGGCTAAACAAGAAAGGAGGCGGTGTAGCTATAATATTTAAACAGCATCTAAACATCCAGATCTGAAAATCATCAGCTCCACAAATAGGCAATGAAGAAATAATATATACCAACCTCAAAATAAACCAAAACTAATCCATCAACATAATTGGATGCTACTTCCCACCTGGCCAAAACATCCCTCCACTAGAAAACCTCCTAAGCTGGTCTACCCACCATCTCCCCCAAGAAACTATAATTTTAGGTGATTTCAATATTGACCGGCAATCCTGTTCTGGCAACCATCCAACCCATCAAGTAAACCTTCATGGCTTCACCCAACTAGTCCAGTCGCCAATCAGGATAAATAAAAACTCCAGCAAGCACACTACCCTGGATTGGATACTAGTCAGTAAGAGCCCCCAGTCATATATAACAGGCTGCTTATCAGATAGCCTCAGTGATTACTCCCCAACATTCCTACTCAAAAAATACCTATACCAAGCTAAACCTGTCATCTACCGTCAAATACGTAAAAAACTAAACTTTAACCCACTCACATTCATCTCATCCCTCAAAGAATGTAACTGGCATCCTCTAAAGTACCTCAGTCATGATGATGCAGTTGAATTTTTTAATACTACCTTCCTGAGCATCCTTAATTACCATGCCTCCATAAGACTTTCCAGAACCAAAGCACAACCCTCCCCATGGCTACAGAAAACCATTAAGTCAGAAATGGAAAACAGGGATAAAGCCTGGGAGCACTGGCAAAACCAAAACCCCTCAACTAGACAGAAATTCCTAGAACTACACAATAGAGTCAAAAAGCTAATAAAACAGGACAAATTCCAATACTACCAGTCTGCCCTTGACTCCTCCCAACACAGCCCCAAACAATTCTGGTCCTCCATAAACTCCATCCTCCACCCAGGTAAAGTCAGTACCCCTCCTCCTAACATCCCTCAATCCTCCGAAAATATTGCTACCTCATTCAACACACACTTCACACAAACCATACTATCACTAGCTAAACAACACAACTCCCCTCCCCTCCAACCCATACCTTCAACTAGTAATCTTCCCACTGCTTTCTCTTTTTCTCTTGTACCTACCTCCAGCATAAAAAAACTCTTAACTAAACTTAAGTCCACCAAATTAGCAGCAGACGACCTCCCAAGTGAATACCTACAAATCGCAGCTGATACTCTGGCCTACCCAGTATCCATCTTGATTAACCAATCTCTGTCAGAAAGTTACATTCCCACACTGTGGAAAGTACCACATATAATTCCCCTCCACAAAGGCTGCCCTCCACAGAACTAACCAGTTACAGCCCCATAACTATTCTCTCTCCACTCTCCAAAATACTACAGAGATGCATACACTCTCAGGTCTCAGACTACCTCCTTACTAACAACCTCCTTTCCAATACTCAGCATGGTTTCCGACCAAACCATAGTACCACCACTGCCTTACTGTCCTTTACTAACACTATCCTTCAGCATAAAAACAATGGCTATCTCTCCTCTGCTATTTTCCCAGACCTATCTACAGCATTTGACATGGTCCCACACAAACAACTCATCTCTGTCCTCAATAACCTATCCTTCTCTCAATCAGTCACCAACTGGTTTCAGTGTTACCTGTCTGACCGCCAACAATCCATTGTATGGCAGAATGACATATCTCCCCAACTACCTGTCTCCATAGGGGTTCCCCAAGGATTCATCCTTGGACCCCTACTCTTCTCTGTTTTCACCAATAATCTAGCCTCTGCCACCAAACATGGCACACTCATACAATACGCAGATGACTCAGCCATCATCTGCTCAGCCCAGTCCCTACCCAAACTGCAAAAGTCACACAGGAAGCCTTTTCCTCTGTTGAAACGTGGTTATCCGATACCCAATTAATACTCAACCCAAACAAAACTAAACTACTCTTCTTCCAACCCACCAAACATACTCAAAACAACTCTCACTTTAACATCACAGCAAAAGACAACACCACTATATACCCAACTGAACACACCAAATTGCTTGGAGTGGAAATAGACAATAAACTAAAATTTGACATTCACATATCCATGACCATAAAAAGTCCACAAAAACTAGGAGCTTATAAAGAAATAAGCAACTTCTCACAAAAGCAGCAGAGATGTCATTAGCAAATTTCCACCTTATCTCCACCCCACGTTATGCCTCTCAATATATACCAACCTAAGGCAATGCGATCTAAACAAGCTAGAGACCTGGCCCTACCATCTCCAACCCCAATCCTCATAATCAGACTAGAAACCACAACTTCTCCCATATCACAGCCAATAGAAAGCCAAGTGACTTCCTTCTACTAAGCCTAAATATTAGAAGTATATCCAACAAAGTCCATGAACTCCATGCCACCATAGACTTGTACTCCCAGGATATAGTCATCCTGACAGAAACCTGGCTAAAACCTCACATTACCAGTGAGCAAATACTCCCTACCGGTTACGGCATACTAAGAGTAGACTGGCTAAAGAAGAAAGGAGGCAGTGTAGCTATAATATTTACACAGCATCTAAACATCCAGATCTGAAAATCATCAGCTCCACAAATAGGCAATGAAGAAATAATATATACCAACCTCAAAATAAACCAAAACTAATCCATCAACATAATTGGATGCTACTTCCCACCTGGCCAAAACATCCCTCCACTAGAAAACCTCCTAAGCTGGTCTACCCACCATCTCCCCCAAGAAACTATAATTTTAGGTGATTTCAATATTGACCGGCAATCCTGTTCTGGCAACCATCCAACCCATCATGTAAACCTTCATGGCTTCACCCAACTAGTCCAGTCGCCAATCAGGATAAATAAAAACTCCAGCAAGCACACTACCCTGGATTGGATACTAGTCAGTAAGAGCCCCCAGTCATATATAACAGGCTGCTTATCAGATAGCCTCAGTGATTACTCCCCAACATTCCTACTCAAAAAATACCTATACCAAGCTAAACCTGTCATCTACCGTCAAATACGTAAAAAACTAAACTTTAACCCACTCACATTCATCTCATCCCTCAAAGAATGTAACTGGCATCCTCTAAAGTACCTCAGTCATGATGATGCAGTTGAATTTTTTAATACTACCTTCCTGAGCATCCTTAATTACCATGCCTCCATAAGACTTTCCAGAACCAAAACACAACCCTCCCCATGGCTACAGAAAACCACTAAGTCAGAAATGAAAAACAGGGATAAAGCCTGGGAGCACTGGCGCAAAACCAAAACCCCCTCAACTAGACAGAAATTCCTAGAACTACACAATAGAGTCAAAAAGCTAATAAAACAGGACAAATTCCAATACTACCAGTCTGCCCTTGACTCCTCCCAACACAGCCCCAAACAATTCTGGTCCTCCATAAACTCCATCCTCCACCCAGGTAAAGTCAGTACCCCTCCTCCTACCATCCCTCAATCCTCCGAAAATATTGCTACCTCATTCAACACACACTTCACACAAACCATACTATCACTAGCTAAACAACACAACTCCCTCCCTCCAACCCATACCTTCAACTAGTAATCTTCCCACTGCTTTCTCTTTTTCTCTTGTACCTACCTCCAGCATAAAAAAACTCTTAACTAAACTTAAGTCCACCAAATTAGCAGCAGACGACCTCCCAAGTGAATACCTACAAATCGCAGCTGATGCTCTGGCCTACCCAGTATCCATCTTGATTAACCAATCTCTGTCAGAAAGTTACATTCCCACACTGTGGAAAGTACCACATATAATTCCCCTCCACAAAGGCTGCCCCTCCACAGAACTAACCAATTATAGCCCCATAGCTATTCTCTCTCCACTCTCCAAAATACTAGAGAGATGCATACACTCTCAGGTCTCAGACTACCTCCTTACTAACAACCTCCTTTCCAATACTCAGCATGGTTTCCGACCAAACCATAGTACCACCACTGCCTTACTGTCCTTTACTAACACTATCCTTCAGCATAAAAACAATGGCTATCTCTCCTCTGCTATTTTCCCAGACCTATCTACAGCATTTGACATGGTCCCACACAAACAACTCATCTCTGTCCTCAATAACCTATCCTTCTCTCAATCAGTCACCAACTGGTTTCAGTGTTACCTGTCTGACCGCCAACAATCCATTGTATGGCAGAATGACATATCTCCCCAACTACCTGTCTCCATAGGGGTTCCCCAAGGATTCATCCTTGGACCCCTACTCTTCTCTGTTTTCACCAATAATCTAGCCTCTGCCACCAAACATGGCACACTCATACAATACGCAGATGACTCAGCCATCATCTGCTCAGCCCAGTCCCTACCCAAACTGCAAAAAGTCACACAGGAAGCCTTTTCCTCTGTTGAAACGTGGTTATCCGATACCCAATTAATACTCAACCCAAACAAAACTAAACTACTCTTCTTCCAACCCACCAAACATACTCAAAACAACTCTCACTTTAACATCACAGCAAAAGACAACACCACTATATACCCAACTGAACACACCAAATTGCTTGGAGTGGAAATAGACAATAAACTAAAATTTGACATTCACATATCCATGACCATAAAAAAGTCCACAAAAAACTAGGAGCGCTATAAAGAAATAAGCAACTTCTCACCAAAGCAGCAAAGATTTCAATAGCAAATTTCCACCTTATCTCCACCCTACGTTATGCCTCTCAAATATATACCAACCTAAGGCAATGCGATCTAAACAAGCTAGAGACCTGCTACAACAAAATCGCCAAATTCGCCACAGGGGCATCCTGCCATAGTCACCACTGTCTCTCACTTGCTGAACTGGGCTGGCTTGAACTCCCTCACTTCCTTTAATGGTATCAACTGTCACTCACCCACAAACTAGTAAACCATCCACCAAATGTCCCATCCCTCCAGAATCTACTCCAACCCTATCGCACCACCAGACCACTAAGATCCAACAACAAAAATCACTTGCAGTTCACTAAAGCCAATAACTCTGCTGGTGAAGCACTATTTTCTTGTGCCATAGCCAAATTATGGAACTCCCTCCCACCCACAATTACCTCCGTACCATCATGCACCCACTTCAAAACTTTACTAAAAGCGCACCTAAAAACATGCTGGCTATGCCCTTGCAACTCCCACTCTAATATCACCCACCCTATCCAACAACTACCTTTCTTTCCACCCCACTAACTACCTTGATTATAGAACGCTTAGATGCTCATAAGCCTAGTACTTATTATACATCAGGAACTTCTTATTGTAACATTTGTTAATGTCTGTTATGTACTTCGCAGATAAAGATTCTAGTTGTCTACTGATGTACTATGTTCTTCATCTGTAAATATGTTTGTAATTAATTGCTATGTTAATCAAATTGTTAATCGCTATGTAATCCAATGTAATTACTGTCTGTTTATTTTAACTGTGGAGCTTTTCTCCCCGGGCCTCCACTGAAAATGGACCTACCTCCAATCAGACACTCCCGGTCAATAAATGTAAATAAATAAATAAATAGCTTGGAATGCAGATAACAATAGAGACAACCTACTGCCCAGAGACAGTCAGCGCATGTGTATACTTTCAGCCTGTTTGTCTTTTTCAGCTATTAACTGCAGTTGAAAGTCAGAGGTATATAAATTTCACTTCTCTACATTTAATAGCAATACTCTACATTCAATAGTAATAATGTAACAGCTAACTGTTAGACAATGCTTTTCTGATACCATCTGTCACTTCAGTTTTTTTTTACTTTTCATTTCTTTCAGCAAGAATATGTCTGTTTATATATTTAATTTTTAAAATGCATTACCTAGTTTCATAAAGTAAAAAAAAAATCATTAAATACCAAAAGCCTGTTGCTGGCTGCTTATTTTTATATACTGTATTATAATATTATAATAACTGCATAAAATTATGAATTATAAAGCATCTAGTGTTTGGGGAGGGAGCTTGCTTAGCTGTAGCTACCATACATTTATAGTACAGATGACTAACTATAAATGCATTAGTAATATAATATTTGTGCACCTGACTGATGGCAGTGTGCTATTGTGTATGAAATAAAGTATAGAAACAGTGAAAAATTATAATTATATTATTATTATTATTATTATTATTATCACCATCTGGAAAACAGTGTGTGTGTGTGTGTGTGTGTGTGTGTGTGTGTGTGTGTGTGTGTGTGTGAATTCATAGTAATTTTTGCCAAGTTACAGTTACCATTGGTAGGATAACAATGAAAGACACTAGGCTGAGAGTGAGGTGCTTGAATTCCTGGGAAACCAATGTTCATAAGTCTGTCCTTCAGCCATTCAGTGTGCTGCATATATGGGCATGGTTGGTGCTGATCAGCTCATAGTAGCATTGCTCATTTGCAATGTGCTGTTGAGGCTAAGCACCTTGTTTATATATTTAAATATTATACTGTGATTATTAATTATATTTTTATAAATATTAATGTCAACATTACAGTTTTCTATGCCAGAACCTGTCAGATACATTGCATTGCATTTTCCAAGATTCTGAAATAAACCTTCATGTACTATTAGAAGTCAGCCATTAGCTTCATTTAAGAATAATCTTATGTATGTGTGTAGGGTCTTCATTTCAAAAGGCTGTTCTCAATGTGAAAGTTATCTCTTCCTTATCCTTGTACTTACTTCAATCTAGTGTGCTAAGTTTCTGAATTTTGTTCTTACTGACTAGGATTTTTTGTAAGCATTAGCTCACTAGAGACAGTCCTATTGAAATAAGATATTACAGATGCATGGCTGCTTATCCTATTAGTTGAGTTTCAAAAGGGTTGTCTGCAATAGCTGCAATTTTGTTTCCCTCCATTACCCCTATAGTAACTTATCTGTGGCAGCTTTTTATGGTATATATTAATATTTAATATGAATTGTCATTTGATTTCTACTCCAAGTGGTACCTAATTTTAAAATTGTTCAAAACTTGGGATAATTCATTAATTCAGTAGACCATTACTTCTAAAGCAAGAGGGAGGTTGCTGCCATGGGCATAAGTGTGGTTGCATCCCCAAGGATGAACATTGAAAAACAATATGGTGGTGTTAAACAAGATGAGAAGGAAGTTTCATGTACTAACCCACCATCAGAGATTATGGTGAGTACTCACATCACTGTAATTTATTTCTGTTGCAAAGAACAGTAAGAAGACAGTTGCACATCTGAGAATGGACAATAAACAGCTAGCTACAAGTATCTCTGAGAACAGAAGGCTGACTGTAGTCAGTCAGATATATTATGGGATTGCAATTAAAGTAAAATACTTTGTGTACTTTGCTGTACACTCCAGCCACTGTGCTACGAGAGAAACATCTAATGCTTGTGCTTATTACACTACTATGTTTTTTTTAGATGGAAGGACCTTTCATTGATCTTCTGTTACTATCTCTTCTAGTGCTCCTTCAGTAATGGTGGTCATCTGTTTGCAGCTGTGAATGGGAATGTCATTCATATTTTCTCATCTGTTACATTTGAGAATGTGACCAACATGAAAGGGCACAATGGAAAGGTAAACTTTTTCTAAGATGTATGCTGTATGTATGAGTTTACATGTATAAATGTTTTTGTCTTACTTCATTTAAACAAAATCAGTTAACTTAGAAGATCCTTAATGTCCTACCTTACACATGCACATGCATGTAAGTGTGCATGCTCACACACACACACACACACACACACACACACACACACACACACACACACACACACACACACACACACACACACACACACACACACACACACACACACACACACACACACACACACACACACACACACACACACACACACACACACACACACACACACACACACACACTCTCTCTCTCTCTCTGTAGTGCACACTGTCAATTGATAATCAGAAATAAAATCTGCTGAATAAAACTCAGGTTACTTGAAATTGTATACTCTGTTAATATGGCTATGTAATAATTGCCTCTTCCCTAGTATGATTGTGTGACTTTCTTAATACGGAGAATATTTTCTAGCCAGAAAAATATCCACTGTATTTAAACCCATTTTACAATGATTTGCTTTTTTGATTGTACTGTTAAGAAGGTAATGGCTTACTGAAGAGAATTCTGTTACATTAGTTAATCCAGACATGTAACTACAGACTAATAGTGCACTGTGTTAGATGAGCATTATCCAGATATGGAACTACAGACTAATAGTGCACTGTGTTAGATGAGCATTATCCAGACATGAAACTACAGACTAATAGTGCACTGTGTTAGGTGAGCATTATCTTAATGTTCTGAAAGTAGATCGCTTTCTTCCCAGCTTGTGCCCTTCATTTTTATTTCAGCCTAGTGTGTTGAGTTTCTGAAGTGCTTCACTAATACCATTTTAATGCTGTGGGTAATTGAATAACTGATAAAAGTAATCTACATTATTTAATTTGCCGGACTTACATTACTGTTCTTATTTCATTGGGTCATAGAATCATAGGATCATAGGAGATTATTAGGCTAATGGCCCTGGGGCCCTTACAAGCCTAGCCAAGAGTTTATCCCCAAAAAAGAAACCTCAGTCAGCACCTGTTGCCCCTGTCAGTGAGGGTCACAGGTGGAATCCCTGGGACAAATGTGTGGTTTCCCATCCACTCATCAAGGTTTTGCTTGAAGAGGATTAGCGAAATACTCTGTTTGACGTGTATGCAAAGTCTATTCCAGAGACAGGGCAGACTCTGGGAGACAAACCTGTCTCTCCAGCAGGTTTTGTTAATGTCACATATTAGATTTAGGCCTTTCAATGAGATAATGCATGGGGAGTTAGACTGACATAACTGATGAAGGCATCTCTACTAGGGCAGGGTCCAAGATTGCCTTGTAGATGAGACACAGATTACCTCTGAGCAATCTGTGCAATACCAAGTAGAGTGATAGTGATTTGAGCCTGTCCACATAGGACAGGTGTTGAAGGCCATGGGTTCTCTTTGTGTGGTATTTATGTGTTCTTTCCAGCTGGTGCAGGTGCTTGGAGAGGTATATACCAAATGGGCCATTGTACTCAATTATTGGCCAAATAAGGGAGAAGTACAGAAAGGTAATAACCTCCTTTTTCTGGATGCAATTGCTTTACTTATGAGATGAACCAAGTAAAAGGCTTTTCTGACCACTGCCGCTACATGATCGAATGTGAGATTATTGTCAACCTCTGTACCCAGGTCTCTCACCACAGGTTTTCAGTTGCACCTGGAGTAGTTCTAGTGCATCATGCTGGCAAACTATTCTGGAAGTGTGCTTGTCTTTAATGAAGATAGAGACTCCACAACCCTTAGTCTTCCCAACCTCATTTTGGGGGTCAGAATTTGTGGAATGAGGTATAGCTTTGTAAGGCAAGAGTGCTTTCTGCAGCCTTGAGCCAAGTTTTCGTGACTTCACAGATGTCAGCATCTTCCACTGTGAGGAGAGCCTCCAGTGAGTGTATTTTCAGGTTAGGGCTCCTAGCATTAAGCAGCATAATCTTCAGTTTGCTTTTTGACAGATCTTTTATGTTGGAAGATTTGTCTTTGAGACATTGCCTAAAAAAGACAAAATGGGGGAGGCAAGAGCCTTGGCCAGAATCAGAATCCCAGCGGTGACAAGTGGAAACCATCTCAGGCAAATCATCGAGGCCTGTCAAGCATGTCATCCCAGGCAGACAGATACAGGATCCCTTTGTAATGACACCAGAAACTAAGCCAATTGTTGAAGTCAATTATTTTTTGTTGGTATTGTGGTATCATTCTTGGTGAAGGTAGGATGCTGCTTAGGGCTAGGGTCATACCTGCCTGGGATACAAACTTTGAGAGCTCAATCATGTCTCTGTTCATATAGTCCAGGGAGCTATGTCTCAAGTCATTCACACCAATATGGACAGTGACAGAGTCATACTTGTACCTGTTGTGGAGAGACTTATGTGCGTGCATGATATGTTTGATTCTGGCACCTGAAAGACAACTGACCATTATATTCTCCGTGCATCCAAAAATTGAGTCATCAATGACTAGTATTGTCTGGTTTATTGTTATGCCTTATGGCCTGTGTTGTTTTATTGTTATGCCTTATGGGCTATGTTTGTGAGGCACTGGTGTGTTGTCTGCTGTCTGTGATGTGTTTGGTGTTGTGTGTGGCATGTTCGTGAGTATGGTTTTGGAGATCTCTGCTGTTCAGGTAAGTTTTTATTGAGGACTTCTGTATAAGTGTGTGTGTGTGTGTGTGTGTGTGTGTGTGTGTGTGTGTGTGTGTGTGTGTGTGTGTGTGTGTGTGTGTGTTGTGCTTGGCTATGTGATGTGGGTGATGTGGTGTTTGTGCTGGCAGTCTCCTCTTTGTAAGGAGTACTGACTGTGGTACGAGACAGCATGAATTCCAGGTTAATGATATAGATGCATTTCTCTCAAGCAGAATAATTATATGCTAGGAGAAGAGGGTTGGCAGTGAACATGTGGCAGTTGCTACACTGTCTCAGTATGCCCATGTTGACCAGATTTGCAGGAGAAACTGAGGGGAATTGTTCAGCCATAGTGTTCAGAAACTTACATGGACTTATGGAGAGGGTTTTGATAAAGGTTTGTCTACAAGAGTGTAGACCACAAAACCTTCTTAAATGTAAAATAACTGGCCTGAAGCCCAAGTGCTTAAACCAAAACTAACAGGCTTCGAAAAACAGACAAATTTAATCAAGATACTAACCAGCAGTAATAAATGCAGCAGAATAAAAACACATGAAAACTTAAGAGCAAGCAGCAAAGCAAAATAAGGTAATAAAGTAGGAAGAACACAATTACAGTAAAATAAGCTGACTAAAGTGTGATTTCTTTGTAAGTGGAGAGGGAGGAAACAGAGGATAATTCAAGATTAAGAAACTAAGGGGTTGGCCTTCCCAAATGCTCTAACTGGGAGGAGTGTCCAAAAGCAAAGAAGGATGGGGGTCGTCAATCCCATGTGATCACACTGTACTCAGTAGAGTGAGCAAATGAGATGAGACTGGGAGGAGTGTCCAAAATAAAATTTACAGTAGGAGCAGGCAGTTCCATAACCAACAAAATAAGACCAGCAATATTAAATAAATAAATAAATGCAGTACAGTTTTGTTAACTATCACTGAAACAGAAAAACAAAATGCAGACAGAGACCAGCACTGTCAAGCAAATCAATAAATGCAGTGCAGTTTTAACTATCACTGAAATAGAAAAACAAAATGCAGAGACCAGCAATATCAAGCAAATAAATGCAATACAGTTTTGTTAACTATCACTGAAACAGAAAAACAAAATGCAGACAGGGTCCAGCAATATTGAGCAAATAAATAAATACAGTACAGTTTTGTTAACTATCACTGAAACAGAAAAACAAAATGCAGACAGAGACCAGATACATCAAGCAAATAAATAAATGCAGTACAGTTTTAACTATCGCTGAAATAGAAAAACAAAATGCAGAGACCAGCAATATCAAGCAAATAAATAAATGCAGCACAGTTTTGTTAAGTATCACTGAAACAGAAAAACAAAATTCAGATATAGACCATGCTTGATGACAGAGATTGAGATGTTAAGGAGCAGTGAATGTATGCATTAATTCCTGTTTTGGAATTCCAGTATTTTAGCTGGGGTTGCAAGAATAAGTTCACGTGATTTTATGCATGTACACCTCTTTTTATTTATTTGTTAATATTTCCTTTGCTCTGGCCCAGGAAACCCTTTTCACCCATATTCCAATCAGAGGTAACAGGGGCTATCAAATACAACTTTAAGCTCACATAGCACACAAGAGAGACTGCATAGTACAAAATGAAATGCACACAGAATTCTGACAAGATGTTGGACTTGCCTGTTTTGTGCCAATTCAAACAGTGTGAATTGTGCTGTTTTCAAAACCTATATGAGCAATAACAGCATTTAAAGATTTACTGGTTTATGGCCAATGATATGACCAGTTTTAGAGTATAGCAGTAGTTTATATGATGCAATTGATTATTATCTTCTAAGTTTTATTACAGGATTGATGACTGGGTAACAGAGAAGGTCTGCTTTAACTAAAATATAACTCAGGACAGAGAGTATCTCTATGTGTGTGTGTTTTTTAAGATCAATGAAAACTTGTTTTGTCACTCCTTCTAGGTTATTCATTAATGTCCAGCAAACACAAATACCTGAAGTGTATTTGTTTTCTTTTAACTGTGCTGTATTCATTATATAAGCAAATTATCACACATTATTTTGCATAATTTAAAGAAATAATATGCTCTCCCATTTTTGAAAATAGTGTCTGAGGAATTATTGGAGATTCAGTTCTTTTTCATTGGCAGTCAGGCTGAATTTTTAAGATAATGTGCAAAGTAGCAAATGGAATGTGGCATCTGAATTTCATTTCCACCTTTTAGAAAATTTTGATGTTGACTATTGTACCCCCTCTATTCACGTAGGATTTCTCTGGGTGTTTCGGTTTCGTTCCACTTTCCACAGACATGCAGTAGGTGGATCGAGGAATCTAAGTTGCCCATATGTGTGAATGTGAGAGTGTGTGATACAGAAGAAAGGCATGGTAATCTACTTCTGTTTCTTCTTTTGCCATGTAAGCTCTACATATAGTGGTGTCTGTTTGTAGAGTCACCATAGGGATTGGCTGTGACTTGTAAGTGAGAAAGAGTATGTGGCTGTTCTTATATTTTCACATAAAATAATGATTTTTTTAAACTGGACTTAAAAAATATGTTGCCACAGCTAATGTTCTTACCCTTTGTGTTATGTGGCTGGGATGGACATTATTTTGTGACATATATTTGGGGTAGAAGGTCACCGTTCTCATCTTCACCTATAATAACATTATCTTAATTATTATTTTTATATTGCTAAAGGCTGTTCTCATGGGCATACTAATTTCCTGTTTTGAGGGTTTATTTGTTTACTTATTTTTTTCTCTTTTAACAGTATACTTATTTATGTTTGCTTATCATAGTAGTGCACTGCATGTACTTTGTTAGGGAAATAAGTGTGTCATTTTTTATTGACTTGTTATCAGTCATGGTTATGAGACTCCTGCAGCAAACACAAAGTCATAGAATGGACACTTGGAGAGCGCAAATATTTAACTGATACAAGAGTACATCTTCGTGTATTAATTAAATACTAGTTTTGCAGAATGTCCATTCTCTGTGTTTTTTATTTTTACTGCATCTTGACATAGTGTGCTCAGGTCATTAGGTTAATGACAAATACCTGTACAGTGTAGCTCACGCCATCACTATGATAGGTGCAAGGAGTCCAAGAAAGCAAGCCACAACTAGTAAGCTTGAAAAAAATAATATATTTTTACTTGAAATTTAAAGTATTAAATACATCAGTAATTTTATTGGCATCGGTAATCTTTGGCTGTAGAAGAATGACTCTAAGAGAGCAGCAACTAGAAGTTTGCAAGGTAGGAAATGCCTTTGCACATGGTCTATAAAACAGAAAAATATCTGATTTTACTTTTACATTTTAGAATATATAAATACACTTTACAATAAGTATGGAATGTTTAAATACACAACTGCTTTAGAGGTGATTATCTTTTTATCTTTTTTCTTTAGAAATGTACTGTCAAGTGGTAGCCATTATAATAATAAAACATGTTAAAGCTCTACAAACAGAAAGATTATTTTTTTTCATCGATTTTTAAAACATGATTCTTCTGATGGGTACCACTTGACAGTATATTTCTTAAGAAAAAAAGATGAAAAGGTAATCACCTCTAAAGTACTTGCATAATAGACAGCTATTTGAAAAAGGAATAGAAACAAAATTTTGCAAAAAAAAAATAAATAAATAAATAAATAATAAAAATAAAATAAACTCCAACACTAATTTTCTTTTTGGGGCAGTCTGCAAATTATGCAGGTAATGACATTAAACTAAGAAGACAGTGGAATTCATATTTCTCAAGCAGTCCAGTTTTAATTTATTATTATCTGACCTTTAAAGCATTTTTTCATTTAATTTTCTGCTACCTGTGTGACGTCTCCACCCTGAGGCAGTAATCAAGGAGCCTGAATCCTCACCACTGGCACTGGAGAGGGACGTTCACTTAGAACAAAAATGGATACACCTAATATTTCCAGATGCAGCTCTCTGCATCAAGCACAATTTCCCGTAAGAGCACACAGGGAACACACTCAGTCTGGGGTCTGGATTTCTCTATCTGTCTCCCTTCAGGTCCCCAGTAAGACTTCCCACTGGCACAGCAAAAGAGTTGAGACCTCAGCCGAGTGTTCAGGCCAGGTTCTCCAGCACCCTCTCTGTGAAACCAGTGCCTCATATCCCTGCTCCAAATAGCTAATACACACACACACACACACACACACACACACACACACACACACACACACACACACACACACACACACACATACACATACACATACACACACACACCTGGGAAAGGCTGGCACATATTTACTAGCTATCTACCCTTCTTCCCAGACTATAAGGTAGTTACATCACCACCAGACACTCCAAGCCAGCTACTCTAAGGCTCTTGCAAGGGTACCCAGTTATATTGAGTGAAATTAATATTAATACAAATGGAAGTTTGACCAACAGCAAGGCTTTCAGGAGTGGCCATAGTTGTCACCAAATATATATATATATATATATAATGGAAAAAAGGCACTAGCACTTCTGAAAACCAGTAAACTGTTGATGAAGTCTGATGAAGTCCTATTGTGAAGGACGAAAACGCATACTGAACTGTTACTGAAGAGCGTTAATACAAGTTTACTAGTTGGCGTTTGCTTTTGGTCTCACCTGTTTTTAAACTATTTGTGGAATAAACTGCATGGACTGAGCATCAACGTTTCCTGGCACTTATTTCACAGTTTACCAAATATATATACATACTCTCAGAGATTAAAATATTGTCTAAAGGACCAGCCACAATGAAACATTTAAATATATTTAATAAATAAAAAAAAAAACATGCAAATACTATCTATTTACAATAAACAACATAGTTTCAATCTGAGGAAATATTAAAAATAATACAGGTGGACAGGTTCACACAGTTAACAGAAAAACAATACTTAACTATCTCACTATATTTTCCTGACTGATCTAAACAATTATTATTCCCTGGTTACTTACTAGAGCAAAGCAAGATGAAGCGGGTGAGAAATCCTTCTTTGTCACGTTACAAAAACAGTCTCTCCTCAGACTTCAGTCTCACCTAGTATTAAACATTATTTTAGTGATGGATTATAGGAGAACATCACATACATCTGGTCATCTGACTTCTGGTTCTCATGCAACTCCCCACTGCTAGAAACTGCCAGGATTTACCACATACATGTCAATAATACGCACACATAGAGCTTTGCTCAGATCTGTTGCAGCTTCTGGAAGTCATAAAACAATTCCAAACTTCTACCCTTCCAGAGGAGCAATTATTTCACTGCTATAAACAATATAGAAGGCTTCCTAATGCATGTTTTCCCAGACATTTTGTCTCTGGCTGCAATCAGAACTGTAAGATACAATCTTTATGGTCTAAATTAAGTAATTTAATTTCTTACTATTTTTCAAAGTTAGCTGGAGCTGAGTTTAACCTCTTATCATCCAGTATTCTCTGTTACACTGTATACGTTTAATGTTAAAATACAGTGCAGTCTGATTTACTCTATATTTCTTTTCTGTCTAGCAGGACACACTGTTGATACATTTTTACACAAGCAACTTTACAAATACATTTTCAACACAAGCATATGTACAAATCAGTTCAATATACAAATGACATAATTATTTACAAAATTCCAGCTAGCTGTACTGGCATATGTTACAAATTCACTGCCCTACTTCTCCTGGCATAGCTGGCAATACCTCACATCGTCACAACCTGTTTTATACTACTTAGGATCATGGAGAAACTGAAGTCTCTCCTGGCCAGCAGTGGCTATAATGCTGAGAACTAATTCTGGATAGGACACCAGTCCTTCACCAGATGCACAAACACTCGCACTCACACCATATGTACAAACTTGTGACAGTTTGGTGGTTTACATCTTCATATACCTGGATGTCTTTGAGATATGGGGTAAAACGAGAGATTGCTTTGTGAAATTCCATGAAAACCCATGCAGTCATAGTGAGTAAATGCAGAATTTACAGAGAAGGAACCTCAGACAGACAACAAGGTCCTGAGAGGTCACTGACTTTACACCAAATCCACATACCTTGCTGTGCATATACATTAAGGTACACTTAAATATCATGAAGCTGTCAGTCTTAACAACTAAAACTTTTATGGAATATTTGTATTATCTCCAGTATGTTTTATAAATTAAACAAGTGAAGTTCTTGTTTTTCTTGTAAAAATGCCAGACTTTTTCTTCATGCTGATTCTTAAAACAATTGAATTAAAGTTATTTGCTTTTTATGTTGGGAGCATTGCTGTCAGATTGTCTCCACTATTTATAAAAATACTTAATACATTTTATGTATACAATAAAGTAATATTGTAGAGATAGTATGACTATTATTTTTTCATACAGAAATGGAGATTATTCATTAATTTGTAATACCTACTCTATTTATTTGTTTGCACATGTATTCATGCATAGATTTATGTACTGTATGTGTGTTTGCATGTATGTATGTATGTATGTATGTATGTATGCATGTATGTTTTGATTGGTGGTCCACCTGGACAGTGCTTGTTTTCTTTGGAGGGTCAAGGAGAACTGGCCAAAAGTATGATTTCACCATGGGTTGTGACTGGTTGTATTACAAAATGACAGATGAAGGTAGTTTACAAAACTGTGAAATCATGCATTCATAAGGACCAAATCCACATGCAGACATTCATAGGATAGACATTTGTTGTATATTTGAACCAAACATCAGAGCAAAACTACTCAACTCCAACTTTTCCTTGAACAGATATATATAAATAAATCCATAAATTATTTGATACAATAATCAGTGTATAAAGCATACCAGTTGCTAGACATTTAATAAATCACAAGAAACACACAACTACACTGAAACAAGCAGTCAGCCCATAGACGAAGAACCCAGCAACCAAGTGTACGATTATAGCTGTTTTATCTGGGTTTACATTTTTAATTAATTCCATACAAGCACTGTGAAATTTGAAAGAACAGCTTCAACTTGTGGTCCTGTTTTGTTTTACTGTGCAGACTGGCACCATTTTCATAATGTCGTTATGGGCTACCCATTTGTACAGCACATAAAGTAAATTCCAGAATGTTATTAAACTTTGCATTAATGGTGCATTTAGGACACAGCTACAAAGGCTACACAGTGTCATAATATTGTCATGAATGTGCACAGTAGCACGGGTTGTGTTATCTGTGATTCCAAAGTCTTTTTGTGGAAGCAGTGGTGGTGTTTGATGTTATATGGCTCTTACTAAGATAGACACCCAACAGCTGCTAGTATAGTCTTCATTTGTTTCAAGGTGGTTTCACATGGATGGCAGGCTTATTGCTAATTATCCTCTCCTTCACCTTTACATACCTTCCTTAAGTGTCTGTCTGCTGATCATGATAGGAGTTCTTACATATCTAACTTTGCATGGCCCTTTCTTAACAATAGCACTGTACTGCACCTGATTCTCCAGTGAAATAACACAGACTGTCTGCTACTCCCATAAGTTCATTGCTCAACACTGTCTCATTCTACTTGATGCTAGCCTACCTACCCTGTCAATTTCATTCTTGTAGCTCATACATGGGCTAGGTTTTAACTGATCCTATTCATTCTGTCCTTTCAGTCTGACTGATGGGTCTTTGGGCCACTTGTCAGATCCAAGCCAGCAAAGCTAGTGCTCCAAATTTAACCTACTTTAATGTTCCCTCTCCAAAATGCACCTGCCCTGACTAAGCTAGTTTCCCTCAGATCTCTCATTTGTCGCCAAATTGTTCAGATGAGATCTGTTAGCTACTTCAAGCTAAGTTCTCCTTGCCTTAAATAGTTTGAGACTTTCTAGAACGTAGTTGTATATTTTGGATTTATATACTTGGCACCATATATGAGTGTCTAGATTTCTCATTGTAAACATTTAAATTTTTTCAAACTGTACAATTAAAGTTTTCCATCAATGTCTTCATCAATGGGGCCTTTTCCCTTTGATTTTGTTAGAGTTCCTCTATCCTGATGTTTGTGTGTATGTGTGTGTGTGTGTGTGTGTGTGTGTGTGTGTGTGTGTGTGTGTGTGTGTGTGTGTGTGTGTGTCTGTGACTTCTGGGATACTGTTTTTTTCCACTGGTTATCAAATGGAGGATAAAAATAAGGTAGAGAAAAATTTCAAGAAGTGCCAAAAAATGTGCCCATAAGTTCTGTTTGAGCAGAGGAACCAACAGGGGTGTCCTCTTTCCCCTTTACTATTTGCATTATATTTAGAACCATTGGAAAGGAAAATAAGGGACTCATAAATTCAAGGATATAATTGGTGTGGTAGTCAAGAAAAGTGGCTTTATTTGATGATGATATTATTTTATACCTGGCAAAATCCACATAAGGACATTTCAGTTTTGTGGAACATACTGAGACGGTTTCAACTCTTTTCGGGATACAAAATTGATAAAGATAAAACAAAGCAATAGCTGTGAACTATGTACCCACACATGAATTGGTTTAGCAATATCCATATTTATTGGGACATGATAAAATGAAGTATTTAGGAGTATGGATTAAAAAGGATTCTGTTTTGGCTGCTAAGGATATATGGGAAAAAAACAAAAGATAATACAAAAACTGAGAAATTGGAAGCTCTGTTTTATGGACATGGATAGCAAGAAAAAAGCAATGAAAATGTTTTTAGTCCCTTTAGTTTTAAGAGGTTAAGAGTCAAGTGGGATAAGGTGATCTCTCCAACAGAAAAGGTGGTTTGAGATTACCCGATTTGAAGTGGTATTTCAGAGCTGCACAGTTAATGCTGTTATACATAGCACAAGCAGAAAGCTGTAACTCAAAGTGGAAAGGGATGATGATAAAACAGGGAGGAAGTTCAAGAAACAAGGAGAGACTGGAATTTTGGATTCAGATCTTTAAGGAGGGTAACATTAACCATCTTGAGAGGGATATTCCTCCCTAGACTCCTGTAAGACAACCTTTTCCTCCATGGGATGGATCTAAATTTTATACTGGAAGCTTTCTACAACCTCCCTGTGAATCAGCTTCCTCCACTGCACTAAAGTTCTTTTCTTGGAAAATACTTTTCCTAGTGGCCATCACTTCAGCTAGGAGAGTATCAAAGCTACATACCTTTTCTGGTATCTGGCCATCCCTGATTTTTCATAAGGACAGGGTTTCTCAGAACTAATCGGTCTTTCATCCTCAAAGTGACTTTAAAATCTAACCTAAATAAAACTATGCATCTTCCATGTTTTTTTCCTTAATTATGCCAGTACTTCCAGGGTTTTTCCTTAATAATGCCAGTGAGGGAGAGTATACTTTTCACGTCCTAGATGTTCACAGACATTTGAGATTCCACTTACATCACACAAAATCTTTAGGAAGAATTTCCATTTATTTATGTCATTTGCGACTAACAGACTAGAAAAGAATGTATCTAATGTAACACTGTCCAGGTGTTTGTCTGATTGTAGTTTCTTTATGCCAGTCACAGTAAACCTTTATCATACAAGCCAAAAGCTCATTCAGCACATTTTGCAGCTACATCTACAGCCTTCTTTAAAATGTCTTTGGTTATTGATATTTGTGCTCCAGTAACTTGGTCTATGGCATACTTTTCTAAACATTACTAACTGGATTTGATATCAAGATCTAGGGCTTTTTTTGCAGCCTCTGTTCTCAAGGGTATCCTGTTATGATGCCACCTAGGTTTTCCAGTAGCTGGGGATTCTGATCTTGTCATGATGCCACCTAGGTTTTCCAGTAGCTGAGGATTCTGATCTTGTCATGATGCCACCTAGGTTTTCCAGTAGATGGGGAGTCTGATCTTGTCATGATGCCACCTAGGTTTTCCAGTAGCTGGGCATTCTGATCTTGTCATGATGCCACCTAGGTTTTCCAGTAGCTGGGGAGTCTGATCTTGTCATGATGCCACCTAGGTTTTCCAGTAGCTGGGGATTCTGATCTTGTCATGATGCCAACTAGGTTTTCCAGTAGCTGGGGATTCTGATCTTGTCATGATGCCACCTAGGTTTTCCAGTAGCTGGGGATTTTGATCTTGTCATGATGCCACCTAGGTTTTCCAGTAGCTGGGGATTCTGATCTTGTCATGATGCCACCTAGAATTTCCAGTAGCTGGGGATTCTGATCTTGTCATGATGCCACCTAGGTTTTCCAGTAGCTGGGGATTCTGATCTTGTCATGTTGCCACCTAGGCTTTCCAGTAGCTGGGGATTCTGATCTTGTCATGATGCCACCTAGGTTTTCCAGTAGCTGGGCATTCTGATCTTGTCATGATGCCACCTAGGTTTTCCAGTAGCTGGGCATTCTGATCTTGTCATGATGCCAACTAGGTTTTCCAGTTGCTGGGGATTCTGATGTTATCATGATGCCACCTAGATTTTCCAGTAGCTGGGGATTCTGATCTTGTCATGATGCCACCTAGGTTTTCCAGTAGCTGGGCATTCTGCTCTTGTCATGATGCCACCTAGATTTTCCAGTAGCTGGGGATTCTGATCTTGTCATGATGCCACCTAGGTTTTCCAGTAGCTGGGGATTCTGATCTTGTCATGATGCCACCTAGGTTTTCCAGTAGCTGGGGATTCTGATGTTGTCATGATGCCACCTAGGTTTCCCAGTAGCTGGATATTCTGATCTTGTCATGATGCCACCTAGGTTTTCCAGTAGCTGGAGATTCTGATCAGTCAGACTGGCTGGATGGAATTAATAGGATATGGAAGTTATGTAATTAACATAATACTGGATCCTTTCATTCTAGTCCATCCATTATGATATCCCCCTCACCATTCTTCTATAAGTCTGAATGAGGATTTTGAAGGAGTTTTTGTTCCATATTGTTGATTTTAGGCAACAAACTTGATCTGAGGAAACTAGCTTAGTCAGGACAGGTGTATTTTGGGAGGGCAAAGCTAGAGAAGCACAAGGCTGGAGCACTAGCTTTGTCAGCTGGGATCCAACAAGCATCCTGCAGACCCATTAGTTGCATCAGACTGACAGGAATGGAAGGATCCAACATTATGGTAAGTACATAGCTACCATTTTCAGTCTGTGTGCACTTTTAGTCCCCCCACTGACTTGTAGGGAGTTTGAATTGAATCAGATGATAACTTTTGTAAAGGTTCAAATAATCATGGGGATTATTCCATCTCCCTCAAAGAGGGCATATAGAGCTGGCCCTTCCACTCAATTTAATTTTACTCCATCCACAGTGCCTCTTGCTGCTTCCATGGCTTCATAAAAGAAAGTTCCTGGGTCATCACTGTGTTGGATCTGTGTACTCCTGTAGTCTCAGATCTGACCCATTTGACTCAGAAATCTTCAGAGCCGAGCGAGTCCCAGAACCTATTAGTTGGCATCGAGGCCTTGGTCTCAGTCTAGGATCCGACTTGTTTGGGTTCATTTCTGTCTTTAAGTACTTTTCTCGATTGCTCTGCACTGATCTCAGTCTTGGATCTGACTGCTCAGTACCTTCAGCATCAAAGTCTACTTTCGAGGCCTTCATGAGAATTTTAGCCCATCAGCTGGCTAGACAAGGAGATTATACAATTGCCTTAGCTCCATTTGGACCTCCTGCTTCATTGGAAACTTACTGCTGGCATCATCCATCCAAAGCATAGTCCAGTCCTGAAGGTTCTAACCCCTCCCTGCTTCAAGGGACTAAGAACACTTCTGACACTTCAGACAACTCCCAGCTGAAATTCACAAGAAGTGTAATCGCAATCCCCAAGATTATGAGAACTTTTAGATCTGACAAAGCTTGTTTAAAGGTGAAAGTGCTCATCTGTTTGTTTTTCAACAAAGAAGCTTTGATTTGTAAACAATTTATAATGCTTGATTACTCTGAAGTCTCAACTGAGCTTGCCTTCAGTGCAATGTTCTTTTTTCCTGATTTTTTTAAGATTCTCAGCCAGCAGCTTTGTTGCTCACAAGCACCAGTTTTCCCTGTGATCTATATAGGTCAACTGAAGTTCATTGCCCCTATCATTGGTCAACATCTGTTTAACTGGCAAAATGTAGTTGTCCAAACAGATGGTCAACAGGTGAGCAAGACTACATACTTGTTTGACTGTGGAGATGAATTTGGTTAAATTAAAGTATTTTATATTTCACACCTGTTTGTAGGCTACCTGTTTGCATTTTTCTGACAGCATAAGTTGGTATATGCTCACTGATTCTGTCAACAAAGCAGCCAGAGGAATTTATGTTATTTGGTTTGTTTGTAAGAATCCAGTTTAAGATGGATTCCTTGTTTGTGTATTAATGTACCCTGACTGTATCTTTTATTATTTGTAACAAACCAAATAGATTAATTGATGGAGTGTTTGTGTCTTTAGGGTCCCAGTTTATGTTAAGGTCAACCAGTATCATGGTTTCATGGGGTATATTGTTATATAAAAAGTCCAGAAGTTGTTCTGCTGCTTTACTATTTTGTCTTGGTGGGATGTAAAGCCTGGTGATGCAGATGGCTTTTCTGTTGAGTTTGAAATGTGCTATGAGGCATTTTGCATTGTTAACTGTGAGCAAAGGCTAAGTTCTATGGAGTTTTTGTATATAATTGCTACTCCTCCACCTTGTTTATTTGTCCTATCAAGTCTGAAAATGTTATAGGATGTAGTATTTCGTTTTTTACATGAGGTTTAAGCCAGGTTTCTGTGACTACAGCTGCATCAGGGCAGTAAAATGCTTGTCATGCTTGGAATTATTTGGAGTTTATTGCACATGCTTCAGAAATTAATACTGAGTGCATTATGTCAGATTTGTTTGTAGTTAGAGGTGTTGAGCTTGGCAGGGATATTGATACAGTTTGTGACACAGTAGTAGGGCTTGGGTTTGGATGGCTGTCTCTGCTGAGTTTCAGGTGAGTGAATGAGTGATAGAGATGGAAATACCCTTTATATCTGAATTTGTTAATAAAGAGATGGTGTATTGTTTTCAGGTTAGTTTTTACATATTTATAGCTAAAGAGGTTGGAGGATTTGGTGGGTGTATTTGTGATGAAATGAAAAAGGAGGAACTGTTGTGAATGGTGTATGGGGGTGTGGGTTAGTGGGTGATTTTCTCTTTGGAGAGATGCAAGTTTGGTAGTCATGTGTGCAAGTATGGTGAGGAGTAGTAGAGAGATTACATGTAGGTATATCATTTTGTGGTGTATTGTGGGCAGGGTTTTTTGGAGGTTTTTGTGTGATACCAGTGAGATGTGAGTGATTGGTGGATGAAAGTTTCTAGATGTATTTTTGTTTTGTGTAGAGAAAGATCTGGAAGGTAATCCAGTAATCCAAATCTAATGTGAAATAGTTTTATTTTTTGGGTTGTTTTTTTATCAGACTGTTTACAAGTTTGCTACTTGTTATGTTTCTACAGAGACGCTTTGTTTTATGGAGAATTAGAATGAACTGCAATATATGTCTAGAGGATGACAAGGGAGAAAAGTTGTAGGGAGCAGCTGCTCAACTAAAGACAGGGTAACCTATTACAAGATACAGCAGAAACAGTGCATTTAATGCACTGCTTAGAAACAATGCTCAATGATGTTAAACTTGAAAGCAGCCTACACAGAGGGAGATTACATCAGTAAAAACACAAGTAAACAGTTTATGCCTTCTGTACATGCAGTCTTAGCTGTGGAAATTTTCTTAATGCACAAGCTCTGTGAGAAACAGCTGCTACAATTACCTAAAGTATTTAGGTTCATAGGTACATAGGCTCATAGGTAGGCAGTAGGCTATCGGCCCAAGGTCCTACGTAAGCCCAGCCAACAAGGTTCCCTGGCTTACGCCACCCAAGAAAGTTATTTTCCATGCCACTGTCGAGCAGAGACACAGAAGTGATCCCCGGAGTGTATTTCCTACTTCCCATCCACTCATCAAGATTTTTCTTGAAGAGTGCTAATGAAGCACTTTGCTTGACATAGATGAGTAGCCTGTTCCAGAGTATGGGAAGTCTCTGGGACAGGAATCTATCCCTCTGGCATGTCCTATTTATTGTGGTGACAGTTTAGGTCCCTAGAGCGTGTAGCTTGGAGGGAATGGGATTTCTTTAGGTGTAGCATGTCCAACAGCTCTGGGTTTGACATAGCTTTATATGTTAGGCAGAGATCACCTCGGAGTAGGTGATATGCTGTGGAGTAAACCTGGAGTTTTTTGAGGCGGTCAGTGTAGGGCATTTGCTTGAGGCCAGTAATCCTCTTTGGAGGTACTTCTGTGGCCTTTCCAGCTGCTGCAGATGTCTTGTGAGGTACATTCCAAAAGGGGCGTTGTACTCTATAATGGGTCTAATGAGTGTCGACTAGAGGGGAACAATGACCTCTTTTTTCCTGGATGAGAACCCTTTTATGATGAGGTGTGCCACGTAGAAGGACTTCCTGACTACTGTGGCGATGTGACTATCAAAGAAGAGACTACTGTCCACCTGGGTCCCAAGGTCTCTTATCACACATTCAGTGTTAAGTAGATTGCTGCCTATGTGGTAGTTCATGGGTAGAGAGTTTTTACCAAAGGGGATGACACTGCACTTTTTGGCATTGAGCTTTAGGCCATGGCTCTGACACCAGGCATATGTCTCAGCGAGGCCCTTTTGTAGGATGTCTACATCATTTGGGGACTTGACTATGGCTCCTAGTTTGCAGTCATTTGCGAACTTCGTTAGCCAGAGGCCTTCTGTGTTAGCCTGTACTTCAGAGAAGTAGATACCAAACAGGAGAGGTCCCAGGACCTGCAGTAAACAGGCAAAGAGGGGTCAATTGCAGGTGACTCTGAATATTTTTGTTGAACTTTTTCCTTTACTAACGGGGGGGGGGGGGGTGTCATACTTTAAATCAGCTTCTCCCCTGCACTTGAATTTACCTTGCTAGTAACCATCCACTAGTTTGTGCATCAGCAGTGATTCACTGTTTGTGGTGATTTCTCTTTTCTCTATGGTTTTGCCACCATGGAGTTAGTATGTTTAAATAAGGGGGTGTGTAGGGCAAAGCTGAACACATAAATAGCAAAGGGGAGGGTTTGCTGTCTCCCTGCAAAAAGAAGTTTTGAAGGAGCATTTGCTGTATATGAAGTTTTAAAGTTCTGTGATTCAACTAAATGTGTTTCAGAGGAAATGTTTAGATATTTTGTTATTAGATGAAAAATTTTGGATGTAACATAATATACATATATATGTA